>NW_023269818.1:0-100767 GCF_004353265.1 Vitis riparia | reverse complement strand
GCATATTAAAATCTTTCAAAATTAATTGTGATGAGTTTAGGAAATCGAATTAAAGAATAAAAATCCTTTATGATCATTCGTTGATGGTCAATATCAATTTCAGGAACATTGAAGTGCTGAGGGGCGTATCCCTCATTTAGCAGGGATTTCAATTCAGGGCCAATAGGATTTTGAAGCTCATCAAGAGATGTGAAGCTATCCATCCAGTCTCATAAAGTTGCTAAGCAAGAGCAGTTGACGATTTTAAGAATTTCAAGAATAGTAACATTTCCAGGCCTCAATACTGGAGACACCAACTCATGCTTCGGAGTTCTTGCAATTTTCAGGCCAACCTCATCCTTATCTGACAAAAGAAGCTCACTGCAACATTTATTTAAGGTATCAAAGGTGATGAAATATTGAATCCCCTCATAGAGATGTCCAAGCCCCACCATTATTCCTTGTACATTCAGTAACAACAATTACATCTGCAATAAAATAGTTCATCTAAGAAGTTTCCAAACATGAAGAATGCAAACACAAAATAGCAAGTTTGCTTTAGCAAGAAATTATGAAAAGACATAACATTAAAATTGACATCTTTAAAGATAAGATTTTCAAACTCTACTAATTACAAGCATTCTTTCAAGCAAGAAAGTTTGACTAAATTATGATAAATGACAACTAAATCATAATATCAATGGACTACTGTTTTTGTTTATGCTAATGCTATCAATGGCTGACATAATAATCAAGTGTTTTTGTCCATGTTGTGTTTTAGTTAGAGCGATATTTTAGAAATTAGTACAAATCATAGCAATAGACCACTATTTTGTTTATGCTAGTACATGCATAGAAAGCAAAGATAAGACAAGTAGTATAAAAAAGTTTTGCTTGACATGATCCATCAATAAACAAAATTATAGATGACTGACATTCTTAATAGATCAATAGCACAAAGTACAAACAATGATGGTGCAGCTAACAAAGGTTAGAGGAGGATTTACTGAAATTTATGTCTGATAGCACACCTGAATTGAAAAGAGAGGAAAGGTCCTTGCTGCTCGGTCATGTAGTAGAAATGAATTTCTGGTAGTGACTAATCTCAAGGCATGTAAATGATATGAGGCTGTCTAACTACAATAGTCCCAAATGATAAGTCTCTGTGGGGTATTGAGGGAATGCATCTCTTCTAGTAGCAATGTCAATTAAGGGCAAGGATGAATCCAGAGCTCCATAAGTATTGTAAGGCTTCCTATCTAGTCTAGTGATGTTGTCAATTGATAGCAGAGGAGAGTTTATGTTGTAAGTGAATGGAGCCCTTTCCTTTTCACCAGCCCTCAAAAGCTTGTTCCCAAGGCATGGGCAATATTCAGCCCATAACCATCATCCTTTTTTACATTGGGATATGAGACACCTTTGTGTCTATGAACAATCAGAAGTTCTTAAGCAAGGTAAAATCTGCAAGAAAATATTGATTAAATCAACCCTAACATTTTGCCAAACTCTTAGAATGTGAAAAAGTATAATGATTAGGTTGGTCCTAAATTACCAATTAATGACTTGTCTAATTGTACATGATTTGAAGATGCAAAATTTTCAAAAACTAAGTGATCTAAGCATTTAATCAAACGTATAGACAGTAATATAATAAAAATTGAAGCTGTTAAACACAGGACAGAACATTGGATTGCAAACCTGAAATATATTGTACATGACACGCTTCAATTAAAGAACAGAAATCCTATATGAATCAGGTACCATTGCTAGTCATATCAATTTGGGAAAATTGAAGTGTTGAGTGACACATCCCTCCTGGCAGTGATTTCATTCAAGGCCAACAACATTTTCAAGCTCATTAAGAGATACCAGGCATCTTCTAGTCTGATTAAGTTGCAAAACAAGAGAAATTGATGATTGTAAGGATTTCCAGAATGTTAACATTCAAAGCCCTAATAGTGGAGGCACCAGCTCATTATTCTGCAAAAATGCTCTCTGCAATATTTATTCAGGCTCTCAAAGGTGATCAAATATTGCATCCACTGATAGAGGTGTTCCAAGCCCCACCATTATCCATTTTTTACATTGAATTTGCAGCAATTACATCTGCAATAAAATAGTTAATCTGAGAAATTTCCAAACACAAAATAGTAAGATCATTTTTTAGGAATTGATATCTTTAAAGATACAATTTCAAACTGACTAATTACAAGCATGCTTTAAGGCCACAAAGTTCAACTAAATAATAATACATGACAACTAAACCATAATATCAATGGAACATTTTTATTTCTCTATGCTAAATTGCTAACTCTATCAATGGTTGACATAATAATCAAGTGTTCTTGTCTATGCTGTGCTTCAGTTTGAGTGATATTTTGTAAAATAGTATAAGCATAGGAATATACTACTGATTTGTCTATGCTAATACATACACAGAGAGCATAGAGAAGACAAGGAGTGTGGAAATCAATGCTGATGCAACCATTGATAATGGGAGAAGAATTGAAAAGAGAGAAAAATTCCTTTCTTCATGAGTCATCTAAGAGATAATTTGTGGGCCATGTGAAATTTTAGGCCAATTCAAGACTGGTCTCCTGTGGGCATTAGGCCAATCATAAGCTTCTTTAGGAAGGTAAAATCTGAGACAAATAATATTTAAATCAGACCTCAGTATTTCGTAAAACTCTTAAGAGTAGAACTCAAAGTAAAATGATTAGTTTAGTACACAGTACGACCAATTGGTTAGATAGAAAATTTTTCGAACTTTCCGATCTGAGCATTTTGACAAACATATAAGAAGCAAAAATAAAGAAGTGCCAAAGCAAAATGAAAACAGAGCATTTTGCATGTAGGTAATAAATTGAGAGTGAAGTTGAGGGATTTCGGACCTACAATAACATTCTGGATGAATTCACTCTTCACCATCTTTGATATAAATCTGTGGGATATGAGCAATCTGGGGCCAGTCTTCACCTGTTTCCCTTCGACATCTTTCTGCTATCTGCTTACAATCACGTATATCAAGCTCTGTAAGTGAGGTGAGGCTGCTTATCCAGTGTGGTAATGTGCCAAACCATAACATTTTTTAATTGAGAGACGTTGAAGAGTTGAAGCATGTGCAAGCAGCTCACGTCTGAGAGATTCCATATCATGTATGCCCTCCATATACAGAGACTCCAGTGACGAATCAGTGACAAGCATTAACGGCCGGAATACCCTTTCTCTCACGTTACACAGTTTTAGTGTTTTAAGACAAGGTAATGAAGACAATTGCATAGTTGTGAGCTCAGGGCAATGAGAGATGGTTAAACTAGAAAGAAGAGGAGACGAAGACAATTTCAAGGATGCCAGTGACCACATCCTCAATACATAATTGTGAAAGTGATGGCAGTTCCAAGTATGCCAAATCACCGCAATGCAAGATGGATAATTCTGAACGAGGAGATGGAGGCAGTAGCAAGGATGTTAGCTTAGGGCAGTCATAGATCCATAAGTGAGAAAGAAGAGAAGAATGCAGTTCCAAGGATGCCAACTTATCACAGGAGCTGATATTAAATTGTGAAAGAAGAGGAGATGGAGGCACTAGTAAGGACGTGAGCTCACCACAACAGCTGATATTTAAACTAGAAAGAAGAGGATATGAATGCAAATTCAAGGATGCCAAGTCAGGACAATTGAAGATATGTAAACTAGAAAGAGGAGAATCAAGAGATAGAGGCAGTAGTAAGGATGTCAGCTTAGGGCAACCAGAGATCTCTAACTTAGAAAGAAGAGGAAATGAATGCAGTTCTAAGGATGCCAACACTATACAGCATTCGATCTGTAAATGTGAAAGACGAGGGCATGAAGGAGGTGGGTGTGTTGTGTCCCTCCTCCACAATTCCTTCAACTTTTGCATTTGAATGAGAAGGAGTTTTTCAAGACATGAGAAGAATGTCCCTTCTGATGAACACCCCAAGTACTCCACCTCCGACAGATCAACAAGCTCTAGGGACTTGAGTTGACTCAACACACCATTCCTCATCCAACTCGGAAACCCCATACCTCCATAACGTCCTATTCTGAGCTCCTCCAGGCTTGGAGGTGGGTGTAGGCCTTCCATCAGTTTCTCAGCATCCCTGCCAGACTGAGCTGATCGGCTCTCCCATCCCAAGCCCAAGATCCGAATGTATTTTTTTTCCCTCAAATTTGCTTTGTCGGATTCGTCCACGACATCCCTCACATTTTCGAGTTTTTGAATCCTTAGCTTACCTTTGAGGTTGTTAAGCCCTTTCAATTCACTCAATCTACCAACCCCTCTCTCATTTCCAACGACAAATAGTGGCAGGCTTTGAAGCATAGTCAACTTTCCTATTCCACATGCATACTCAAATAGCCGTCATACTCCCAGTGCCTAAGATTGATCAATTGTCTCATATCTTTGGGCATTTCTTTTAACACATAACATCCAATAAGCTTTAGTGTTGTAAATTTTTAACCTTGTAATACTATTTGGGAGTACCTCAAACTTATTGTGGGAGAGATCGAGATATCTTAGATGACTCAATTTACCTAGAGATTTCGGTACCTCCTTTACTTTGAATCCATTTAAGCTCAACACACGTAAACACTTAAAACTCGAAAAATATATATTTGGAATTGAATCATCTTTGTACCCACGTATTGGAATGCTTAAAAAGGTCCTTATGTGTTTTACCCTTAAAGCCTTCAACTTGAGATTCATCGAATTAAACAACGATACATGACGAACTTCTTTCGGGATCTCCTTCACATCATCTTCAAAAATAAGGACTTCAGATCCTGTAACTGATTGTGCAAGGTCATGCATGAGATCATGCATTTCACAACTCAATATATTATTAAAAGCATCGTTTCTAAACTTCTCCAACAATGATCTTGACAATAATTCCTCAAAATATTGATGTCCTACTTTCTCATCTAAAGGTTGAATATAACCATGTGCCATCCATAATTGCACCAACATGTTTTTCTCAATTTTATAATCTTTTGGAAATAACGCACAATAAGTAAAACATTGCTTCAAATAGATTGGCAAATCATTGTAGCTTAACTTCAACACTGATAAAACATTACCATTTCCAGCTCCTAGTGATAGCAAATTTCTATTATTTTTTATGGACAGCCAATGACTTTCTTCTGTTTTCAGGCGCAATATGGCTCCCAGTGTTTTGATGACAAGCGGAACTCCCTTACACATATTTACAATTTCTTTTCCTATTTCCACCAACTTTGGATGCACTTTCTCTGGTTCTTCTGTGAATGCTATTTTTGAAAATAAATCCCAAGCCAGGCTGTCTTTCAATCCTTCCAAAAAAAGGGAGAATTAATTCCCATTATTGATGCGACTTTACTAAGTCGGGTGGTCACCAAAATTTTACTCCCCTTCCAACAACCATCCACAAACTTTTCAATTGATCCCATTTTCAGGATTTTCATTCCAAACATCGTCCAGGACTAGCAAGCATCTCTTTTGACTAATTCTTTTATGAAGGAGATTTTTTAAACCATTCAACTCCAACCATTCTACATCTTGCTCACACACTTCTTTTAAGATTTTTTTAACCAACGACTTCACATCAAAATTATCAGAAACGCAAACCCATATTCTAGGCTCAAAATATTGCACCACTTTCTCATCATTGTACACCAACTGGGCAAGGGTGGTCTTACCCAACCCCCAATCCCAACAATGGCAACCATGGAAAGAATTTCTTGATTATCAGATGACACCAACGACTTTATTATCTCCTCTTTGTTTTCTTCTCTTCCCACAATTTCAGAGGTCAACACAAATGAGTGAGTCTCTCTCCAACTACTCTCCACCTCCCTCTGAACTATGTTCCCTTGAACAAGATTTAGCAGATTCATTTCTTTTACAATTTCATCAACCTCTTCTTTGATATTCTTGACCCTACTACTCATCTTAAAACTAAATACGAGTTGATTCGAAGATGAGAAGAAGTCACTGACCTGCCTTGCTACTCCCCCACGCTGCAGCTGATGGGTTGCAAAGTCATCCAACAAGTCATCAGCATCATACACAACATCTTTGAGCCTCCTCACCCATGCTTTTACTGCATCGCTCTCCTCCTGCCTCTTCTCAGCATCAACCAGTACACCTTTGATGGTGGTCAGTTTCTTCGTAAGCTTCGTCAACTCCTTTGCCACACCAAACGCAGATCCAATTTGTTGAATAGCCGAGGAGCCTAACTTGGTTAAAACGTCAGCTATAATATTGAATGGGATTTGTTCAGCCATTTTTTGAAGAACTCAAACTGCAGAACGCTAACAAAGTATGGTAAGAGAAGGAGAAGTTGAGAGAATTGTGAGAGAGAATACCATATAGGCTAGTGAGAGGATGATAGCAGAAGTCACATGGAGTGGGCCTAATAAGTCATACTTTTGACTTGTCAAAGGCGGTGCCGTGGTGTGAACTTATCATATGTTTGATATTGAAATAGGACAAAGCCAATCAACTTTTCTCTGGACAAATCTTTGGCCGATTTAATAATTTGTATTAGATGAAAAGATGAATGTTAACATTTTCCATTTTTTAAAATCTAAATTTTTTTAGAATGAATCAAGCTATTATTTCTTTCTTTGATACTTAAAGTTGGAGGGGTATAAATTCTATACTTTCTCCTTATTAATTAAATAGATCTATAGGAAGACGACAAAAACGGGAGTAGAGATTAGGCTATTTTTTGTGGGCCTAACTTATGTACATGGGATGTAAACATATTTATGAGTAAGTTGGAAAAAAAAAAAAGTATTCTGATTGTGTTATAAAAATATAAAATAAAATAAAATAAAATAAAAATTAATTATATATTAATGTATTTTTAAATTATTTAATATTTATATAAAAAATTAAAATAAATAAAATGAATTTAAAATAGTGTATAAAAATAATTTATTAATTTTCATTTTTTTATTTTTTTTTTATTTTTCTCCCTTTACATTTTTTCTCAAATCTTTCAAAAACTAAGTATAACCTAAATATTAGATGATATTATTTAGATAACATTAATAATGGGTTTCTTTGTAATTTTATGAATATCAAATTTAACCTTCTAAAAAATGATTTCCATGTACTATCATTATAAATATTTATATATTCATGAGGCAAATGCTCTTCAAATTTATGATTTTCTCGTCATGCATTTTTGCATTACATTAGGACATTCCTTTTGATTAATTAGTTATATTTTTCTATTAAGGATGAATTAAGATAAGATAATTATAGTTTACTTTATCTCTATAATTTCTATTGGGAGGTTATTTGAACAACAGAAGAGGATATTAGAAGAAGTTATAGGTGGTAGGTGGGAGGTGGTGGTGACATTAGAAGTGGGTAGACTAAAAACTAAAAAGAGAAGTTTTAACTTTCAACAAAAGTGATTGAAGTTCACATAAAGAAGATGTCATGTTGTGGGGTCTTAATAAAAATAAAACAAAAATAAGTGGCGACTCCAAGTTATTTTCTTAATAAATAAAATCATTTTTCAAATAAAAATCGAGCTCGCCATCGAGTGGAAACGCATGAGCTGAAATGCGAGGTCTACAAAATGGCAACTTCGCTGGGGATCGTTTAGAGGGTCAAACTTGAACTTAGAATGAAGCAAATGTGGCATTTGATGGGTCGATAAGTGGATACCTATCTCTTGACTGCACATTGAGGGTTCTTGATGTCATTGGATGCATGCATGGTTGTCGTTTTCATTCGGGACATCGACATGTTGGTCATGACGATTGATTTATCTTGATTAAGGATTCTAATATAGCAATTCTTTTTGTGTTTCATTGATATATTTATTTGAGACATTTGACATGCTGATTATGATGATAGATTTGTCTTGGTTGAGGATTCTGAGATATCTATTTCTTTTGTGCTTCATTGCCATGTTCGTTTGAGACATTGATATGTCGGTTGTATTGATCGATTAACTTACATTGTTTAGCATAGTGACTCTGATTTTGCCATGTTTGTTCTGATCACTTCACATGTATAGACTTACCATTGTATATCACTTGACTTGACATGTTGATTCACTGGCTTGTGTATTCTCTTTATCGTCTTTGAGCATGATGTTCGTATCACTATTTATCCTGATCCCCATAGTTTGTATGTGTGCATGAGAGATATATTATGTACTCTGCTTGACTATATGTTGCATGACTGCCCTCTTTTTGTGTGATTACATGTCGTTTGTCCGTGTGGGCCGCACATCTATCCCTTTACCTCTAACTCTCTTGGTTTCGGTCATTCCCTTCATTCTAGTTCTCACTTTTGCAAGTGTGAGGCCTTGTGTGTGTTTAGTACTTTGACCGAGCCAGAGATTAGGAGTAGGGTCTAATGACGGGCTATATCGATGTTTGGGAGCATTTTGGAGGTGACCGACACATTGATGTCGATTGGAGTCCGATCATTGAAGACTTATATAGCCTGAAGCTAGGTTTCATGGATATTTATGCGATGAGTGTGTTTCATCTTCCTGTTTTATCTTCATAGGGTTTTCGGATGCACCCACACCCTCACTGCGCACTCTAGCTGACCATTGAGAGTTGAGAGTTTTGAGAGGTTTCACCATAGGAAACCCCTTGGGATGTTGAGGCAGTGCATGTGTAGAGGTGATGACCACCTTGCATGGAAACGCCCTGTCTCTTCAGAGGCATGCAGAAGGTTGTGTACCATCGGAGGGTATGATCGCTTCTGTTAGGGATCTTTTAAAGTCCACCCACATCCATTTAGAGCCACCTTGACCTCGTAGGTTGAGTTGAGCCATAGATCCTTCGATTGGGACTTCCTCCCTACACGTGGGTGCATCTAAGGGCTTTCAGAGCCTCTATGGTCATAGTTCAGATTCGACACTCCCTCTTTTTAGTCTCCAGTTGAGAGTGCTCAGAGATCGGTATGAGTTTGAGTATCGGTTGGATCACCTTTTGTCTTGTCGCCTTAGTTTATTTTTTTCACTCGATGAGTTTAGCATGTTTTCTCTTTAGGGTTTTCGTTCTCATTTCTTGGCTCGACACACCCCTTCACTTTGTTGTCACTCACTTGATGCTTTGGGATATGTTCATTGATCCTCATTTTGCACTGTACATCTATCATGAGCTCAATACCTCATTCTTTGTTTGATTCTTGGTTCGATTTTCGACTCGATGCTCATATTTTCATTACAGAAATGTGAAAGACATGTTTCACATTCACACATTTTTCAAGAGATTCTCCTTGATCATCTTATCATTTTTTTCACTTATGGAGCTCGAGTTGAAGGTTGATTCAAGAATATGTGGTTATAGATGGAGTATTGATCTCGTGATAGTGTGTTTTTCACACCTCTTTTATCTTGGATTATTGATAGGGATTCTCTAGTCACATTTGTAGCCATCTCACAGTGGACACCTTTATGACTCCAGAGTTCTCATCATACATCCAAATTTCGGATTGCCATCTCAGGACCATATGCTTGCATGTTGTACGGTTGTTTTTTAGAGTTTTATCTCGTGTCCTTCATCCATTTTTTTTTTGCATTGTAGGGAGTCAGTTTAGGAGTTGGTTGAGTTTAGAGTCACATTCTTGGAGAAAAGTTGGAGGTCGATTGATCAGATCAGATTCACATAAGAGTTCAGACAGTTTAGTTGAGATGTTGGACGAGCTAGCTGCTACACTTGCGTCTATTCAGGAGTTCATGTATTACTATTTCTGAGTATCTTGCCCGTATTAAGGAATTCTTTGATAAGTATTCTGCCATGAGTGAGCCATTATCTTACAGAGATAAACTAATGCATACCCTGAATGGATTGACCGAAGAGTATGATGGATTTGTGACCTCCATCTATAATAGATCTGATAAGCCTTCTTTAGAAGAGGTTCATAGTCTTCTTTACACTTATGAATATCGATTGGAGCAAAAGAATACTGCATAACAAATTCAGTTTCCTCAGGTTAACCTCACTGCTTATTCCGACTAAAACAAATTTCACAAAAATCAGCAACCCAATTTTCCCAAATACCCACAGAGTTCATATTCATCTTTTCCAAACAAACCTATTAATTTCTATCAGTCATTTCGTCCAAACTCCCAACCTAGCATTCTTGGAAAACCTCAAGGACAACTGTAATCATCTTCTAAATGGTTTTAGAAACAAGGAACTGGAAATTTTGGACCAAGGCCACAATGTCAAATTTGTGGGAAGTTCGGTCATATAACCTTAAATTGTTATCATCGAGCCAACTTGAACTACCAACCACAGTTTCCAAATTCTCAACCCAAGCCTCAACCTCCAAATCCCATAGTTGCAATGCTCACTACTTCAACATCTCCTACTATGCCCTTTAATAACTATGATACTCCTTGGTATATGGATTCTAGCGCAACACATCACTTTACACCAGAGTTTGGCAACTTAACAGATTCTTGTGTGTTTACTGGTGATAAGCAGATTATGGTGGGAAATGGTAAGTCAAATGGAATTTCACATATTGGTAATGCTATGATTTCTAGCCCTGTGAAACTGATTCATTTAAAACATGTCTTGCACACTCCTCAAATCTCCAAACAACTCATTAGTGTTACTAAGCTTTGTTATGATAATCAAGCTTTTGTTGAATTCTATCATTCTCATTTTCTTGTGAAGGATCAAGCCTCGGGGAGGGTACTTCTTCAAGGAATACTTGAAGATGGACTCTACAAAGTTTCATCATCAGTCAGTACTTCGCCATCCCTTGCTGTCTCCTCTTCATCAGCTTCACTTTCAGTTCTTGCTACTCAACTATCCTTCAATCGTGCTCAAGCCTTCATCACTCAGCATAATAATACCGTATTGTGGCATAATATACTAGGACACCCTGCTTCTAATGTAGTTACTCAAGTTATGAGGAGTTGTAATTTGAAATTTTCTAAATCTTTTGATTTGTGTTCCTCTTGTCAATTGGCCAAGAGCCATAGATTACCCTTTGTATTTTCAGAATCTAAAGCAATGAAACCTTTTGATTTGGTTCACTCTGATCTTTGGGGTCCTTCTCCTGTCTTATCTGTCACCGGTGGTAGTTACTTTTTTCTTTTTATTGATTATTACTCTTGCTTTACTTGGTTTTATTTGTTAAAAAGCAAAGATGCAGTTTTCTCCTACTTTCTGAAATTAAAAAATCTCATTGAAAATCAATTTAACACAACTATTAAGGCATTGCAAACTGATTGGGGTGGTGAATTTCGCCCACTTAAGTCTTTTCTTGAAAATCTTGGTATTCATCATCGCCATCCTTGTCCTTATACTCCCCAACAAAATGGGCGAGTTGAGCGCAAAAATCGCCATGTTGTTGAAGTTGGCTTGTCCATTGATTACTACTCAAAAAGAGCATATTTTAGATAATAATTCTCATCAGTTTCACATCTTTTGAGTAATAATTATGCCTAAAACACTCAATTAGCATGTTGTTGCCCTTGCAAGAATTACTAACAAGTTTTATGAAGTTTTGGAGTCATTTCAAGGTATGTTTTTTATAAATTGGTGACAAAAGAGATGAATCAAATTGAAGAAAATAAATAAAGTTGATGATGATCCAAATGCATAATGAAAGAAGCAATGCAATCGATTTGAATCGGGATTTGGAGTTGATTTGGAGGTAGTTGAAGTGGAATCAAGAGAAAGAAATGAGAAAAATTGCAAAGAGGAGTCGAAAAAGCATGTTTTTCAATTTCGCATGACCATGTGAAATTTTCCCATAGTCATGCGAAATGAAACAGAGTAGGCTTGGCTGCAGCACATAAGGGAAATGTGAAAAGTGATTTCGCATGACCATGCGAAATTTTCACACAGTCATGTGAAACGCTCCAGCAAGATGAAAATGCAGCTGATGGATTTCCCACTTCGCATCATCATGCGAAATTGCTGAGGCTTGTGCAAAAATGTATTTTTCTCTAGATTCCTTGATGAAGAAGCAATCGGAAGACCTCTTAGATGATGCAAAGTGTCCTCTTGACCTTGGCCTATAAATAGAAACGAGATTGACTCATTTAAGGACTTTTGATACATTTTCTAATTGTAGAACTTTTCAGATTTCTTTTCTCTATATAATTCTCTACTTTCCTTCATTTTCTCTCATTTTCTCGATAGCCAAACATGTCTTGTGAGATCAAATCTCCAATCATGAGTGGCTAAATCTCGTTTTTCTCGGAGAATGAAGGATCTAGAGGCAAGATCTATGGTGAATTAGAGAATTGAGCTTGAATTGCAAAGGTAATTTGATCCAATTGATTGATTAATTGAAATTTGGGGATTTTTCTCTTCAAATTGTCTTGGATGATTACTACAATGCAAGCTAGGTAGATTCATCAAATTCTTAATGCTAGATTTGATGAGATTGAATAGTTGCATTGTGTGAATCATCGGAAGATAATTTAAGATGAATTGAATATATGACTCAAATTGATCTCTTGGATTAGATTACCTAATTTGAAGAGAAATTAGATCTAAACCTAAAGCTAAATAAAAAATCGGTTTAGATGAAAATTTAGGTTTTCAATCTAATTTGATGAAAATTAGATCTCAACACCTATTTACCATGGAAATTGCTTTCTAGAAAATCCTAACTTCGAGAATCTCATATCTTATTAATTTTCTTCTCTTTTACACTTCATTTTCCTTTCAATTTGAATACATTGTTATCTTGAGATTTTATCATGCAATTTCAAGTCAATTTCACTTGATCACAATCATTTCTTATCATCTCATTCAAGCCTTAATTATCGAGAATAATCCATCCTTGTGGATGATACCTAAATACCACTATACTACAGTAGTTTGTACTAAAACCACTTTTTGATCGGGTACAAAATTGCTATAGAATAGTGAATTAGGTTATAAATTTTGTTTTGATCCAACAAACGACAAAATCCGAGCGATCATCCATGTTAGCACATTCTTCTATTCCTACTTCCTATTGGCCATATGCATTCCAATATGTTGTGTACGTAATCAACAGATTACCTACTATTGTCTTGAATAACAAAACTCCATTTGACTTGCTTTATGATAAATCTCCATCTTATTCTTCATTTCGAGTGTTTGGCTGCTCATGTTTCCCATTTTTAAGACCTTTGAATCAACATAAGCTTCAATTTTGCTCCACTGAATGTGTTCTTCTTGGGTTTAGTTCTCACCATAAAGGTTATTTGTGCTTAAATAGACAAACATGTCAGATTTATGTTTCTCGTCATGTTGTTTTCAATGAGTTTTCTTTTCCTTTCTCTTCTTCTTCTTCATCCTCTCTTCCTTTTTCATCTATGTTTACTCCTAATATCCTCATTTTCCTTTCCTTTCCTTCATCAACCACTCCACATCTCATTTATTCTTCTTCTCATTTCCTTCATCAATCTACATTCCCATTGTTTTCTCATTCTCCTCCTTCTCTTCCCACATCTTTCTCTCCTCATCTCTCAAAGGACACTCATCCCACTACTTCAGTATGTCCAATTCCATTTGCTATACTTACTGACTCACCAGAATCTACTCTCCATCGCCTCCCACCTCCAACCAACACTCATTCCATGGTGACTAGATCTAAGGCTGGGATTTATAAACCTAAAACCCTTGTGGCAACACTTGATGTCCCTACTGCTCTTGTTCTTTTTTAGCCTACTTCTTTTCACCAAGCAGTCAAATATGATCACTGGCAAAGGACTATGACTATAGAATATGATGCCCTTATTAGAAATGATACTTGGACATTGATGTCTCTCCCACCTGATCACAAAGTAATTGGCTGCAAGTGGGTCTTTAAGGCCAAGCTCAAACCGGATGGCTCCCTTGAAAGATATAAAGATCGGTTAGTTGCTAAAGGTTTTTAACAAACACTTGGCTTGGATTATTTTGGAACCTTCACCCCAATTGTTAAGCCCACTACTATCCGAATTGTTTTAAGTTTAGCTCTGTCTCTTCAATGGCCCATCAAACAGTTGGATGTCCATAATGCATTCTTAAATGGTGACCTATCAAAAATTGTTTTCATGGAGCAACCCCTTGTTTTATCAGTGCTACTAATCCAGGCTATGTTTTCAAGTTGAACAAGGCCTTATATGGCCTTAAACAAAGTCCTCGTGCATGGTATACAAAGCTCAGTACTTATCTGCTGCAGTGTGGTTTCCAAGGCTCCAAATCTGATACTTCAATGTTTTTCTCCAACAAAGGCTCCTCCATTATTGTTTTGTTGATTTTTGTGGATGACATTATTATCACAGGTAGTCACTCTGCCTTGGCGAACTCCTTGATTGACCAACTACATAATTAGTTTGCTCTCAAGGATTTGGGGTATCTCTCTTATTTTTTGGGCATTCAAGTTACTCGTACTCCATCATCCTTGCATCTATGTCAACATAAGTATATTGTTGATCTACTTCATCGGGCACAAATGTTTGACTGTAAGCACGCTTCTACTCCTATGAGCACCTCATATTCTTTGTCCTTGTATGATGGTGAGCCTATTTCAGATCCATCTTTGTACCTCAACATTGTGGGGGCTCTACAGTATTATACTATCACCCGAATTGACATCAGTTTTCTGTCAACAAGGTCTGCCAATTCATGCATTCTCTGACCACAACTCATTGGCAAGTTGTGAAGAGGATTCTTCATTATCTCAAGAGTACAATTTATCATGCTGACCTCTCTCTCACTTGTTATACTGATGCTGATTGGGCTGGCTACCCGGATGATCGAAAAAGTACAAGTGGCCATTGTTGTTTCCTTGACCCTAATTTGATTTCCTGGTCTTGTACTAAACAAAAAGTTGTTTCTCGTTCAAGTGCTGAGTCCGAATACAGAGGTCTTGCTAATGCCGCTTCAGAACTTATTTGGATTGAAACATTTCTCACTGAACTACATATTCTGTTCTTCACTCCCTCAGTCCTCTTTTGTGATAATCTTAGTGCCACCCATCTTGTTGCTCATCCCATTTTGCATGCTCGTACGAAGCACATTGAAATCGATTATCATTTCATTCGTGATCGTGTGGTCCATAAATCTCTGTTGGTCAAATTTACACCTTTTGAAGAGAAAATCGCAGACATCCTAACCAAGCCACTGCTTGCATCTCGCTTTCAAAGTCTCCGAAACAAGCTGATTGTGCTTCACAACCCTCTCAGCTTGCGGGGAGATGATAAATAATGTAATTAGTTATACTCAGCTGTAGGTTCAGCCACGTGTATGGTGGATTTTATCTTTCCTTCACTATATAAATGTGTCCTAGGCTCATTTTGTGTTGGGTTGGAATTCTAGAGTACTCTCTGCTTTCTTCCTCTCCAGTCTCCATGTTTTCTCTATTATTCTCTCTTTGTCTTGCCTGCATTTCATCTCATCAGAACCAGCGACGTCATATTGAAGCATGGAAGATGAGCTAGCCGGTCCTTTACATCTAGCGTCTAGTACATTTGATTTTGATCAAAAGTCTGAACAGTCAAAGGGTGCTAAATAGACCGATAATTCTCGGGCTGTTAGTGAACAAGATAAACCATGGCAAACTTCTCCCTCTCTTTCAAGAGATGTTCAGGGAAAAGTTTCGAGTACTTCAACGAAGAGCTTGAGAGAGCTATCTTCAATGCCAAAGAGGGATTGTGCTTGTGATCACTATGATATCCGCATTGAGAAAAGGAGAAAGATGTCTTGTTGAAGGGTCTGAAAGTGCAGAGTCTTCATTCGATGGAGGTGGGGTAGAATGAGCAGCTGGATATTGAAAAATAATATGCATTTATTCAGTGCAACCGAGCTTGACTTCCAAAATTTCTAGTGTTCTGAGTTATGTTAATGGCCATTTCCGGTAATTTTGTCTACAGTAAAATGGATGATGTTAATAAGGAAGTGTTTGAAGCCAACGGATCATCCACCATTAACAAACAGGAAGTATTCAAAAGATGGATGAAACTTCATCGATGGCTCTACAGATTTTTGAGAGAGTGAAATCTAGATCAAGCACTGAGAAATTTTAGATTGAGTCTTACCCGTGGCTAAGGGATGGAATTCCAGCACATTGGATGCTCTACATGGTGACTGAGATGAGGGGTGGTCTTATGGTCATGTTTAGAGTTGAAGAGCAAGCAAGAGATTATAAGAAGATGATATAGTGAGGGGTACAAGGCTGCATTTCATAGAGTTGTACATTGGCTGTTTTCCATGCTTACTCACCTTCTTAGTATGGGACTTTCAGTGATCATGAGTGATGGGAGAATTCTATGCAGGTTCAATAGAGGAAACAAGCTTAAAGACCTTACTCAGTAGAATAAGCTTATGTCCTCGCCCCCACCACTCTACCATGAGTCACGTGTTCTTTCTTTCATTTTTTTTTACTTTTAATTTTTCACAATTTTTTATTTTAAAATAACCCTCTAAATTCTAGATTTCCAATATTTTTTTTTATTGCTAAAATCTACATATAATTTTCACTTTTTCAAAATTTCATTCTTAGATTTCTTTTAGGCCTCAAAAATCCATTTTTCCAATAAAATTTGCTGCCAATTTTCTTCGGCATGCAATTTTCACAACTTCCATGTTTCTTTTTTAAAATGTTTTAAAATAAACATGAATTTAATTTTGTAATTCCAAATAATGGAATCTATGAAATTAATTCACACAAAAAATAATCCGGCTTTGGTGGGGCCCCACATACGTGATTTTATGATTGATTGATCCGATTGTCATGCATGATTGATTTATTCTGCTCTGTGATATGCATATATTCATCCTATATTAGTTCACTAACCTTTGCTTCTCATGAAATAAATCAGTTCCTCACTCAGGTATGTTCCTGGCCTCTCGTATTCATTTGAGTATTTTGTTTTAATTTTCATTCGGTATCCATTGATTTACTTATCCATCACCGTGTTTGCTTCATTTTATTAGTAGAAACCCATTTTTAGGGACTTAGAGGGGTGCTACGGTTTTTAGCGTACCTTCCCAATAAGTACCCTGACCCTCGAGCCTCGATCCGATTTTCACAGGCCACCTTTTCCAAATAAGGAGTCACACTTAGGGTTTTCTTTCTTATTTTGTTCATCCTTTAAAAATAAAACAAAAATAAGTGGTGACTTTAAGTCATTTTCTTAATAAATAAAATCATTTTTCAAATAAAAATCGAGTTCACCATTGAGTGGAAGTGCATGAGTTGAAATGCAGGTTCCACACAATGGTTTCCTTATGTTTGGTTTTTAATATGGGAAATACAAAAAAAAAAAAAAAAAAAAATCATATATTATTTCATGAAGTAAATTAATTATTTGATGTTCACTCATTTCATCTATATTTCATTCATAAAAACTACTACCATTATAACCAGTAGTTATTTGATAATTTTTTTCTTCTAATTGAACATCAGGAAAAGAGGGTTTTGAATAATAATTTTTTCTACTTACAAAATTATTAGAAATCACATTAATTATTGAGGGAGGTTTAACTATTGAATTTGGAGACAATTTGAATTGTTCTTCTATTTTATTGACTTTTGATTTTCTTTTTGTGATAGTTTGAACTTGATTTTTATTTTGATTAATGTCATTAATACTAAGCTTATCTAATCTAAGTTGTATTTCTTTTAATATTGTTTCCGTTGGTGTAGCTAGTTGTATATTTGATTTTCTAGCATTTATAGGACTAATAAAAAGTTGATTTAGAGACTTAGCAGAATATGATGATGATGATGATAAAGTTGAAGAAAAGTTTGAAGAAAAAGTTGATTTTGATGTTTCTCCTATTTTCCCTCCCGAGGCAAAAGCAAATAAAAATTGAGAAATTTTTGTTGTTTGTTGAGTTAAATGTTGAAGATAATGATTTGGATAATTTAATTATTGTTGAACTTGTCTAATATCTTTGTAAATTATGGGACTTTGTTCATCTTTGGTTCTTGGAATTTTGAAGGGTGAGGCAAAAATTGAATTATTATCAAAATTAAATTGATGATTATTTAAGGGTGGTTGAGAACGTAATTCTGAGGTTGTTGTTGAAATTTTTTTTTTGAATATTTTCTGAGTGTTTTATTGTCAATTGATGTCCTTCTTTATTTCTTAAAGTTATGAGTTGTTTCCTTTGTTTTCTAAGTTTGAAAAACCAATAGAAAAAAGGAATAGTCATTTTCTTTTTATTCATGTATTTTTCATATTGTTTTCTTAATACATTTCTAGCTTGAAGAGGAAATGTTTGAAAATAAGCTCTTTTAATACTATTGTAAGGGGAAAAATAATATGATTTTATCCATTCTACATTAGGAGTAAAATGAGTCTTTTTATAATTTTTCTTATGAATAATATTAACTTAATTAGGATATATATCGAAATGAGTAGGTGACACAGGAGAAGATTCTTGTTGCTGATATATAGGAATAAGAATTTTTGGAATAAAATTGACACTCTTTAAATTTGAAGTTGAAGTAGAAGATCTTGTAGAAACAAAATCTTGATTAAATGAATATTTTGAAGTTGGACTAAATTCTATTTGAACAGTACCATCTAAATGTTATATAATTTTTGAAGGAGTTGTTAAAAGTTTAATTGGTTTTGGATTGGTTAAATCTTTTAATTCCCATTGACCTCCTTGAGTAATTTAATTTCATTTTAGTTTTTTAGGAACAAAGGCTCGAGTATTGTTAGGATTATATTGTAAAGACGAAAATGTTAAGTTTCTGCAGGGCTGCTAAAGGTGAAAAGGCCATGTATCTTGCACATTTTGTAAAATTGCCAACTTTTACTATTTACATACTATTTAGATACTATTTGTCACTATTCACTACTATTTGAATTTTTTTTTTCTTGTGTTTTATACGCATTATTTTTTACTTTTTTTACTGGATAAATACAAGGAGACAAATGTACAAATGTACAAAACATTCTTGAAATATTTTATCTAGATTGACCCATAGGTCCACCATATAGATTCTTGAAATCTTTTATCTAGATCGGCCTATAGGTCCGCCATATAGGATGAATTCGGGGTCTACATATGAATCATTTGATAAAACTGTATCTTCAGTTTCTTCATTATCTTGATTATTACCAAACTATTTAAGAGTTTGAATAAGTCCTTGACGATATTGTTCTAAATTTATAGCAGTTACTAATGAAGTTTGACATTTGCTTTTTAAAGTTAGGAATTTAGATTGAGTCGGTCCTTGAGAAGAGCTTGCTGAATCTTTTGAATTTGATGATCTCGAACTTGAAATTATTTGCAGAATTATTTGTTGACACACGAACTCGTGATTGAATTTGTCCCACCATTTGATGTTGAATTCTCTGGAAAGAGATAATGAAAAAAGAGGAGGTTGATCTTAGTTCTTGATAATATTCCATGTAAGAATCCATGAAATTCTTAATCTGGAACAAAACGTTATTATTATTAGAAACTACATATTAATGTTACTTGTAATTGTAATTACTATTAACTTTTTACATTTTGTTTCAGTATGATAAAATTAAGTACATCAAATTCAATTCTATAAATATATTAATATTCTATATTTTATTTAATGTATGTTAACACCCATGTGCTTGCAATCAATATTCTTGTACTTATCCATACACATGTTACTCCTATCAAAATACTCAATAAATGAAATAAAAATAAGGATATTGGTCCAAACAAATAAAATCACTATATACCATTTCATTATTCTTATTTTACATCAAATAAATTTGTTTAAATTATATTTTCTACTCATTACAAAATTTTACTATAGTAATTAACTTAACTTGAAATGTATTTTCATCACAATTTATATATTTATTTAATTTGCTTGTTTCACTCTTTTTGAAGCTTCAACTTAAAATTCCTTGATTTATTTTAGAGTTGAATAAATATGATAACTTTACGATGATGAATGACACATATTCGTATTTTTATAAATATAATGTTATGATTTTGTGAAAATATTAATAATGGCAATATTCTAGTATCCTATATCAATCATACAGGCCTTTTCTAATGATCATTTATCTACATAATTTAACTAACTTTTAGTTTATAAGTTCTTATAATAATAAATTTTGAATATTATGAGTGTGAAAAATTAAGTGAATAAATACAAGAAAAAGAATATTAGCTTTGCAAACACAATAACGTGAATAGTTGAATTCAAATAGAGTGGTCCAAATATGTTAAAAAGAACAAATAAGTCGTTGGTGTTTGGACTTTGAATTCCCTCAACCTTGTTTTTCAATATATATATATTTGGGTTTAATTATGGATTCAATTTCTTTTTTTTTTTTTCCTTTTTCCTTTTTCATTTGAAGCAGTAGTAAAATTCTTATATTTTAATTATTATTTATGAATAAAAAATAGCTTCTAAATTCAGACCTTTAAAAATATTTTTAAAATTGAGTAGTACTCTAAATAATTATAGAATTAACATAAACATTATTGATGAATAGAAATTTTATGAGAAAAATTATTGTTTTTCAAGTTAAAAATAAATGAATATTAAATAGTAATAAAACAAAAGATTATCTTATGATACTAAAAAATTATTTTTGGTTTCATTTATATGATAGCATATTACACATGAACCAAATGATCTTATTTCTTTATATCTTGCTATACATATCAACCACTAAAGCATAATATAATCTCATTTCTTTTTGTGTCTTGTTCTACATATCAATATAGCTCATATTTGAATTTTGTTATGTTACCCATTTGTACCTTTGAATTTTGGTTGATTTAATAATTTGACTTAGACGAAAAGCTGGATGTCTAATATTAGGCATAATGTAGGAAAATTTTGAAAAAGCAGGGGAAAATTTAGAATATATATGTTTTAGAGGAAAACACAAATTATTTACTTGATAAAAAGTGGTAGTGGCTTATTTATTTTGTAAGGGTTAATAAATTATTAACAATTTCCAATTTTTAAAGTCTAGAACTTGTCAGAATGAATCAAACTATTAATTCTTTCTTTGATACTTAAAATTGGAGGGTATAAATTCTATACTTTTTTCTTATTAATTAAATAGATCTCTTGGAAGACAACAAACATAGGAGTAGAAATTATGCTATTTTTTGTGTGCATAACTCATGTACATGGGATGTCAACACATTATGAGTAATTTAAGATTACTCTTGGTTACAAAAGTGTTAAGAAAAGAAAAGAAATATTAAGAAAAATAATTTTTTTCATGTTTAATTGTATTATGAAAAATATAAAATAAAATTGAATATAATTAAAATTAATTATAAATATATATATATATATATATATATATATATATATATATATATATATATATATATATATATATATATTTAAAAAATTATTTAATATATATATATCAAAAAATTAAAATAAGTGAAATGACTTTGAAATAATATATGAAAATAATTTATTAATTTTAAGTTTTTTTTTCTTTTCCTATTATTATTTTATATTTTTCCTTAATTTTTTTAAGAACCAAACATAACTTAAATATTAAATATTTTTAATTTTATGAATATTAAATTTTAACCTTCTAAAAAGAGATTTCAATGTATTATCATTATAAATATTTATATATTCATGAAGCACATCCTCTTCAAATTTATGATTTTTCTAGGTTTGCATTTTTAGATTACATTATGACATTATTTGATATTAATTAGTTACATTTTTTCTATTAAGGATGAATTAAGATAAGATAATTATAGTTTACTTTATCTCTATAATTTTTCTTGGGAGGTTATTTGAATAATAGGAGAGGATATTAGAAGTGGTAGGTGGCTGTGACATTAAAAGTGAGCTTTCAACAAAAGTAGTTGAAAGACAATTCCCATGTAGTGGGTCCTAATCATATTTGGATTCTTGAAATAATCAAACAGACAAAGCAAAGTGATACACGACAGCCGGTGTAAAAGTAATGTGAACGCAGAAAGGGTAAGTTTAGATTTTAGTCAAAAAGTAATATAAACCTATATTTCCTTGGGAGAATTGTGTTTTGGGCCCAGCTGGGCCCAAAAATTAAGAGAAGGTCCATATAACCGACCCATTTAAGCTGAAAACCCATAGGAAGTGTCAAAATTAAAAAGAAGGATGTGCACTTTTATTAATTCCAAAATAACCTTTTCTGATTGTGAAAAAGAAAATAATAAACAAAAAAATCCAGGTTGGAATTTTGCCCTAATTTTGGTGTCTCTTCAGATTTCAAGCCTAGAAGCCGTTTTCTTCTCTGCCTAGAAGCCGTTTTTTCTCTTCCTCCCGAGTTTCTCCATCGCTTGCATCTCAATCTCTGCGGCTTTTTGGAATTTTGCCCTAATTTGGGTCTCTCTTCAGCATTTCAAGCCTAGAAGCCGTTTTCTTCTCTTTCTCCCGAGCACCTCCATCGCTTGCATCTCAATCTCTGCGGCTCTTTCATTTTTTCTCGCATTCGTCTCTCTCGAAAATTTGAATAAGGTATGGATTTCAGTTGGGTCTCTCTTGTTGCATATTTGAGGTTAGTAGATTGCCTAAATCTCGACCTAAATTTTCTAAGTCCAAATCTCTAAACCGTGTTCAACTTGATCTCCAGAGTTCAAGTTACTGCTCCCATTCAATAATTGACTTCTTGGTTTGCTACTATTATTCGGATGCTGAGAAAATAATGAGAAAAAGAAGGAAAAGTTTTGAACCATAATTTTTTCTTTAAGCCTTGAGAATACAGAAAATGCATTTTACCTGCAACTCATGATTCATGGCTTAATCGATCTGATTTTATTTTTGTAATTTTTTTTAGATTTTTTTTCAAGCTATTTGTATATTTTAAATTCAAAAAAATATTTGTGAAAAATTGTCATATATACTTGAAAATAATTTATAATTGTTTAATTGGTTGCTAGAAAACCAGGAGAGGAAAAATGGAAAGGGGAAATGGAAAACCTAAAAACCCTAAAGTTTTCTTATGGTGCCTTGGCTTGAGATGTAGGCACAAGTAACAGACTTATCTTTTTTTATCTATTAGTTTTTTTGACCCTTAAACCTTAAATGTGTTAAACTATTGCTTATGGTTTTGTATGAATCATCTAAAGTAGGACATGATAGTTTAGAAGAGAATTCTATATTTGTTACATTTTTTAGGCTATTATCTCTTCATATTATTTTGCAAAGCAACGCTTTATAATTAATATTTAAATATCTCCATTCTCTTTGAATAAGTTTGTAGGCATGTCTGATATAGTAGTACCAACAGAAATTTTCTAAGGGTTTGAGTGAGAATGAGAATTTGTTTTCTACCTAGTGTAAGTATAGGTTAGAGCTTAATAAAACGTGGGGGATTATTTCCTATTGAATGTCTTATAGTTCCATAATTCCAATGTTTTTGGTGTATATATATATATATATATGTTTTGGAGTATTATGTCGAATCAGACACAAAATCCTCCTACTTTACTAGATATTGTTGTGATGTTCTGTCTTAAAGTTCCAAGTACTGACACGATTAGATTATTAGCATAGGTAAGTAGTAGTGTCAAATTGGGTAGCACTAAAGTAGTTGGAGAGAGAGGTTTTTGCTTATAAAAATGTGAAGTATGAATATATAAGTAAAGGGGAATGATAGGGAAAATAAGTTAGAGATTTGTTTTTAGAAGTAGGAGTAGAAGTAACATAGTTTTTAGTTGTAATCTTTCATTTTTTTTTTCCTTTTATAGCCTTTCTTAGTTTTTAATTTAATGATTTTTTTAATCTATTAATTTCAATCTTTTAATTTCCATTTCAGTTTTACATTTCTCATTTTTGTTTTTTATTTTTATTTTTATTTTTAGTTTTGTTTAGGTTAGGTAGTATTTATCAGTCCAAGAGAAGAGAGAAGCTCGGTCTTCATATCTTAGTTCAACTCACCGTTTGTTTATTAGTGCCTATCTTAAAATAATCTTACTGTTGACAATGGTTAGAATAATCAAAAGGAGCAACAAAAATTATTTTTTAAGACTTTAAAGTTACATTTTTTTGTATATACATTTTTTAAAATATAACTTTTTCGTATGGGAACATAGTATATTGTGAGATGAAAAAACTTTTAAGATCACATTGAATATGCATTATTGTTTGTTCAACAATATAAATTTGTGCTTTATTTCAATAGGTTGATGGATGCCACAAATAGAATATACTGTTATATTTTCGTGGGAGGCAAACTTGTCCAAAAAAATGATGGCCTTTGGGAATATGTTTGTGGAAGAAGCAAAGGTATTCACATTTATAAAGGAATGACATTTGAAGAATTCACTCACAAGGTCTTAGAAAAATTCGACATTTCCCTTCATGTGAGGAGGATGCACTACACCCTCAAGTTTAACCCTAGAGTCATCCAAGATTTAGAAGATGAGGATGACTTGGATAACGTGGTTTCCCACAGTGATGACTTTGCAAATGTGTACATAGTAGAGTCACCCGGTGTGGAAGCCATAGAGGCAAATATACCGAATACACAGTTGGCACTTGGGTAATGCGCTTTCACTTGGATGTCTATTTAAAATTTTATGAATATCAATTTTACGCATTATGTAGTCTAATTGTGGTTATGAATGTAAATGCAGAGGTCCACATCCTACGTTTCCTTCGTCTAATGCATCATGCGATGCAAATCCTAATACTATGATGTTATCAAGAGGTTTTGCATCGCGTCGTGCAGATAGTGAGTACACCCCTTTGGAATTGAATCAGTTTCATGAGGCAATATTAGGTTCCGGACATACGTTTAAGAATGCAGATGAGTTTCGAAATGCAATATACCAAATGTCATTAGCTGGAAGGTTTCAATACAAGTACAAGAAAAATTCACCTACTCATATGTCAGTAAAGTGTTCGGTTGAGGATTGTCCTTGGAAGATAACAACTCATGCTGTTGAAGGAAATGAAATATTGCGAGTTTATACTTACCAAGTTAATCATAATCATATAGCTCAAGATGAGTGTTCATCTAAGGTGCGGGTTTCTTCCAAGAGAGGTGCTGTTGTTGTTGAAGACGTGTTTAGAACAACTTCAGAATACCTTCCTCGACAAATTTGCAAGGATTTTGAACGTGAGCATGGAGTTCAATTGACTTATAACCAAGCATGGCATCTTAAAGAGAAGGCAAAAGAACGTTTATATGGATCTCCATGTGCGTCCTACGCGTTTTTGCCTTGGTTATGCCATAGGCTAAGGGAAATTAACCTTAGAACTATTGCCGAGTACACTTCTCATGAAGGTCACTTCAAGCAATTGTTCATTGCTCATGCATTTTCAATTCAAGGGTTCACCATGGGGTGTCGACCGGTATTGGCTATTGATTCTTGCCACCTAAGTGGTCCATACAAAGGAGCTCTTTTGTCTGCCATTGCATATGATGCAGATGATGGAATGTTCCCTCTAGCCTTGGGTGTGGTTGGTTCAGAAAATCATGAGGATTGGTATTGGGTCTTGGAGAAATTGAAGGGGATCCTAGATGGTCAAGAAGTAATTATTATATCATATAGACATCAAGGGATATTGCGTAGTGTTTTAGAGTTGTTTGGGGTAAAAAATCACGCCTATTGTTATCGACATGTGAAAGAGAACTTTTCAAGCTTCTTCAATAGGCAAAACATTAGGGGAAAGAAAGGGAAAGAAGATGCTTTGTTGCTTTTAGACAACATTGCATATGCTCGGTTGGATATAGACTACAATAAGGCGTTTGAAAAACTTGTGCATTTTAATGGCGACCTAGCAAGGTGGGTTGCGGAGAATAGTCCGGAGCATTGGGCGATGTCAAAGTTCCTTAAAAAACGTTGGGATAAAATGACAACTAATATTGCAGAGTCCTTCAATGCGTGGTTAAGAGAGGAATGACACCAAACAATTTATACGTTGTTGTTGATGCACATGGATAAGCTTGTAGCCATGTTGGACACCCATATGTGTGGTATAGATAAGTGGAAGAGTGTGGTTGGACCCAAAACAGAGGAAAAGCTAATGTCAAATATCATGAGATCTGCTCCGATTACTGTGATGCCCTATTTGGGTGGGACGTTCAAGGTTTTTACTAGAGATGTTTATTTGGTTGTGGATATGCAGCAACATAAGTGTACATGTCTAACATGAAAAATGTCCGGGTTGCCATGTCCACATGTATGTGCTGTGATCCGCACATTGAGACATGATGTGTATGACTATATCGGCCCATGTTTTAAAGTCTCCACCCAACATTTGATTTACTCGGGTCAGTTTCAACCGTTACCAACACACAACATGCCTAAAGTTTGTGAGGCTGGGACTTTGCAAGATGGCAAAGGCAACGTATTTCCTAGCCTCCAACCCCCGCAAGTGAGACGTCCTCTAGGAAGACCCCGACAAATGCGTATTGAGTCATAATTTAGCCATAAGAGAGCTATTCATTGCTCTCGATGCAATGGCATAGGTCACAATCGGTCTAAATGTAATAATCCATTGTCGTGACATGTTCATTTCTTTGCTTGTAAGGTTTTCATTTTGTGTACGATCCCTCATTGTTCCATTATTTGCTTTATGGTCATGGGGTTGTTGCTTTTGGATGTTATGTATTGTCCTTATTATAGACACGATGCACTACTTTTTTATTTTTTATTTATAAGACTACTTTTTAATTTTCATTATTTGGAGTTGTTTTCATTACTGATTTAATTTGAAATTGCACTTTCAATGTGGTATCCTTTAACTTGATGTATACTTTCACTTCTCTATTTTTAGTATGTCCTACTCACATCATTGGATGCGTGCATTTTTCTTGTCACTTAGCTGAACTTTCATAGTATTGTACTATACTTGTTGTCTAGTTATTCAGTTGGTCAGTTTAGCTGTGCATAACATTCTACTTTTCTATGCCCAATGATGCAGTTATAATATTAACAATGGCTGGTAATGGCCTAGATGGTTCTGCTGCCAATTCACTCCCACTCTCGGTATGGTTCATCATACTTGCTTATCTTTGTTGTTTTTTGCATTCTTCCGTTGCCAACATACTATTTGAGAGGTTTTGGCTTCTCTGGCAGAGTGCCACAAGAACTTATAATCTATAGTCATGCAATTTTAATGTATTGTGATAACATAAATCAGAATGCATGTTGGTATCAAAATGGGTAAAATTTCATTTTATGATATTTTACATATTTGAATTGGTGTGAACAAATGACTCCCTTGTTTATATATAATCTGAAATCATTTTATGAAAATTTCATTTTCAGATACCTTTTAAGTTAGTATATATATATATATATATATATATTATGCATGAAATTTAAGTGATTTCTTCATCTCCCTTATTATAGTTACCATGTATCAGTTATGTTGGAAAGTTCTCTAATATTGAAGTTTTAACAATTCAAAGTTTATTTATTAAATACTATTATATCATCTTTGTAAGTTGTCGGGTAATATTTGTGTACAATTTGGTAATATGGAAAATGTGGTTCACTAACGCCATATAAAATTATGCTTTAGGGATCTAATGGTCTTCGCTATACAGTTGTGGGGATAGGCAAAAACCATGTCCTCTAGGAGGAGGGAGGAGGGTAGAGGAAGGGATAAAGAGAGGTGTTGTGGTAGGAATGGTGATGGGGATGAGATTAATGCTAATGGATATACTCAAAGTATGTTCGGTTGTGTCACCTCAAACCATATTTTATAAAACCTATAAAAGTTTTAAGTCAAAATGAACTTCCTTACCTAGTGTAATGCTTCACCACATAATTTAAGTTTTCCATTTCTTTACTTAGGTTACACTTAAATTACAACTTGACACAAAGAAAAGAGGGAAAAAAAAAACTACTATATTTTTTGCAACTTTCTTATGGTTTGTTAAACTATCAAACAACATCCAAGAAAATAATTGTTTGACTTTTAAGTTGCTATGATGTCTTATTATGAAGCAATCTAAGTATCCCTTGATTAGCTTTTTGTTACACTGATATTCAACCCATTTTGTAAAGCAAGATTATGAGGACAAGTTGTCCCCCTTTAGAAGACACATGCAATATGCCAATTTTTGAATTTTGGTTCATTTTTTTAGTGAAATTATCACCACAATTAGAAGATAATTTCAAATGTTTTGATTACTATTTCCAATTACAACTCTTGGCTCAAGGTTTAATTTTGAAATCTGTTTGAACAATCAATTTCACACTTCACTTTCAGGTTTTACTTTGATTTTTAACTGATCATAGTCCTTAGCACTCAAAATAAAAAGTGACTTTACTAAAAAAGAACTAGTGAACATGAATAGCAGTTAGGTGGTCTCCAGAAGGATTTACCTATCTAAGTCCTACATCTATATATAAATGATCTATATTACACTACAAGAAATGTAAGATATAATGACTTAGTTTTAATTGGGCAAAATCCACAACCAAACCAACATTATTGCTAGGGGAAGGAATCACTACTGCTATAAAAGGTCTTATAACTGAGGGAAGAAATAGGTTGTAAATATAAGAGCTCTTATATTTAGGAGAAGAAATGAGCTGCTATTATAAATGGCTCAATAGAGCTACTAGATAACCACTACCTTTGCCGCTCACTTCGGACTGCCAATAACCCACTAAGAGCCACTTCCTTACTTCAAACTATTGAGAACCCACTGGTGATAATCTTCAAATGACTTGTGATTTTGTTTTCTTACTAATTGTTTGACATTTTTCTTCTATTCACTCTTCTCAACCCTCAATTTTGAGAGACGTTGCTAGTGATGGCCATTGAACTCTTCTTCCAAAGGCATAAAACCTTAGGAGCTGAGTCAGCAACTAGATTGTTGATGAACAACCAACTCGCTCACTGAACTCCTTGCCATACTCGAATCAGAATTGCATGTTAGATACTAATGATAAATAACCCTAGGAAGTGAGTCTCTATCCCCAAATTTTTAATCTCGAAATATATGAAATTTGATTGTGTTTATTTTCCTTTTTGGCCTTTATTTGGCTTATTTCAGTGAAAAAATGAAATTTGATTTTCTATACGGACCAAGAGTTATTTTTTACGCTAAACTTCGGTTCACTGTCAAGAGCTGCTCAGATATAGCGATTACTGCTAATATAATTAGTTGCTTCACCTTCGAGAAAAAAACATTTCCAACCGCATTCTAATTCTCTCAACTCTATATCCAGCCTTTAAAATAGATGAAATGGTGCTCTCCGTGACAATTTGGCACATATGATTGTAATCCCTTGTAGGAGTTTTCTTGACTTGTACCTCAAAAAAATTCAATTAAATAATTGGGAATCTAATGCGATAAGGCAGAAATTCTCCTCTTGAGGCAGGATTTTAATGCGTTGGACCAATATCCTACTCCACCAAATGTGAATTTGGATGAATAGTTCAGCTCCATGTGAAACTGATAGAAGATTTGGTGCATGAACTGACTGAAACATTAGAACTGAAACATCAATCTTCATGATGATGATGATTATTATTGTTGTTGTAAATATTTTCCAAATAATTAAGTCCTCTTTCTATAAAGATTTTTGTAATTCTTGAAGTTTAGGTCTTGAAATTAAAGCCTCACAATATTCTCAAATATCTGATAATTTGGTTCTGTAAATGGGTATGCAACCAAGCTGTTGAAACTCTAGTTGAGTCTTGCCTTATATTACAATTTTCATTTCTTAGGCAAACAGGAAACTTGTAATTAAGCAGGACATTATAAGTGTATGTTGTGAACTATGTTTTGGTTTGAAGACTGATGCATTGGCATAACACATAACTTAATGCTAGTTACTATGCTGTGGTAATGAAGAAGAACTACTGTTGAAGTTCCAAGTGTAACAAGCAGTGTCATAACTTCTACTTGAAACTATGTTCGATGTTTCTTACCTTAGTTGATGTTCTTGTTTATTGGCCATCTACCAGTTGGAGTTTATGGTTTCCAAACTCCTCTTCATTCATTTAATTCTCCAACACTCATGGATTCACCTTATTTATTCTTGTTTTCAAGCGTAAAGATACTCTTTGTTTACTATTCTACAAAAAATTATGTAGTAGCATTTCATAGTGTATCAGTACCTAATTTGAAATGCCCACTTCCTCTATTCTGCAAATTTTAGATTATTATGCCCATTGAATCAGATTCAAGCCTCAAAACTTTCACAAGTTTAGATTAATAGTCTTAGTTTTCATTTATTTTCCCATGAATCCTCACTCAGCTAACAACTTAGGTATGAATGAACTTTGGTCAAACACATGATTCATGGTATCAAATGATAGTGTACAATTATTCAATGATAGTTATTACCATGTGGGAATACTCTCAATAGAAACTTGGATTCCAAAACTTGTCCATGTTCAATGGCAGTAGCAAAGTGCTTGCTCTAGCAGTTCCTCTAGATTTTGTGTATGTCAGAAGTATCAAAAGGAGCAGGTTAAACCCCTTTTAAATAGCCAGAAGAATGAAAAGAACAGGGAAAACAAAGAGATCTCTTTGAGTTTTTTCTCTTGCTCACATCCATGAATGCAAGGCCCTTAGCAGCCACCATGTTGTTCGGTATAGTGGAAAACACTTGGGAGAATAGAATTATTGTAAAGATGATTCCTGACACAAAACCCAGTGTGTGCGAGGGAATACGAATACAAGGCCTTTGAGTTTGTGAGCTTTTATTTCCACCTTCTCTAGCATTTTATTGTAAGCATGTTAAGGCAATGAAAGAAATCTATTTTTCCATAGCATTTTCTGTTTACTCCATTTGTTCGTTGTTGTTGAAGATCACAAATTCATTACCAAGGATTTTTGTTCTATCAAGTTGTCTTACAATCTAAATGGGAATTAAATAGGATTATTCATTGATTTGTTGATGGTTTCTTTCTCTAATAGAATTAGTCAATTTATTTCCATAAATTGATTTGATTTCTTTCTTTTATATATCATGTAGTATTCTCATATTTATTTTTGTACTTTTATAGTCTATTCTGTACATTTTTACTGTTATTGTCTATTCTATATAGGCTTATTCATAAATTTACAATCCTCCCTCTTACAGGATATCTCACTGTCAGTAGCACCCAACCCCATCTAATGTCTTACCCTGCTGTATATTATTTCTAAATACAAGCAGATAAGTCTTTGTAACTTTGAGAAATGACAACTTTACTTTTTCACTTATTTTTTGCATTACTAACTGCAAAAATGTTGCTATTCCTAACATGTCCATGTTGTCAAACATTGCATGCAGGGCACATCAATGTTTACACGATGCTCAGCTGCAAGATTTAAGAAACTCTGCAACCGGTTACCAGAGGAAAAAATACAAGCCATAAGAGACCTCCAATTTGGAGGTCTCTTAAACTTAAATTGCACAGAGATGCGCCACAACATCTGTATCTTTCTAATCCAACATTTCAATGTTGGATTTAGACAGATAGAGTTCTTAGCCCAGAAACACTATCCTCTTACAGTCACCGATGTTGGCCTCATTTTCGGCCTCCCAACAGAAGGGCGGATTTTACAGGTGACCTCTACATCATCAGAGCATCCATTTGGGACTATTTGGGCATGCGAGGAGAAACTCCTGAACTTACTTGTAGGCGAGGAGTTCCGTAGAGCATTCATTTACTATGCATGTGCCACATTGTTGGCCCCCACGTCTAGGCTCAATGGTTGCCGTAACTTGTGGCATACTATCCATGAGGATGGATTTTGAAATGACGTTAATTGGGCCCAGTTTGTGCTTGACCAACTGGTTGAGGGAATTAGGCAATACCAACAGTCTAACACCTCTTGGGTACATGGCTGCGTTTTATTTCTACAGGTAGTGAACTTATTCAGTCTTTGTCTTCCATTTTGTTATATAATTTTATTGCACAACATAGTCACATTTGCATACTGATGTTTGTATTTATTGTGCAGCTGCATTATGTCATTAAATTCCAAATTCCTTCAGTCCAAGTCCCCATTACAGTGCCCCTAGCATTGGCATGGACTGATGATTTGATTAAGCGACGACTAGTCGCTGAGATAAAGGAGTTTGGAGCATTCGGACATCCTGAGATTGATTTTGTAAGTGATGCATGCATAAATATATTGTCATTACCAGCATAACACTCATTATTTAAGTACTAATCTTCAGTGCTAATTATAGGCGTCCCAGAGATCTCCAACCGTAGAGAAAACTATGGAGCCAGAGACTAATGTGGACCATGACACAAATGTTGATGCTGAAAATAGTGATGTAAGCTATTAATTTTTTAAAAACTTAATAAATGTTCATTTCATTGTCATTGTAATTTATTTTTACTTCTTAACTACAAAGAAATATGTTGTTGTCACATTTTGTTCTCAAAGATTGACATCAATATCATGTCATAGGAAATATGGCATCAATATCATGATGCAGAACGAGCAATCCACCAATATCAACGGGGCATTCAGCAGCAGTTGAGAATAATGCGTGGCCTTATGCATAAGTTAGGGACTCGAAGACATATTGGGGTAAATTCAAATGCGGGTGGTCACTCTAGCTATGCACTAGCCAACACTCCCACAGTCGATGACCATGCATTTCCTGGTGATGAGTACATGGCTTCGCATGCTGCAGACCATGTGCTAGACACACCAGATTGCGTTGTCGCCCCTGAGTATGAGTTGCAGCCCAATGTACCCATTAATGTAGTAAGCAATAAGTGATAAAATTTATGCAAAGACCCATATGGTTAACAACCCAAGTACCCAATCATAATGTATACCTTTGCTAACTAGTTCTAAATCTTGTATTGCAGATGGTGAAGAACAACCAGAAGGTAATGTTGTCCCCACAAATAGGAACGTTCGGAGACACCGAGTGCGTCGAATGGCTCTAAACCTGTTGTCCTCATACATATCCCAACCACAAACCAAACAATCTGCCATCAGAATCGACCTAAAACAAGCAGCTGCACTGGTATTTGGAGAGGATTTGGATGCTAGGTAACATACTTCAGTGACACTCCTCTCATTGTATGATAGTGAAAACACAAAAACTAAATTGTATGTGTTTGTAACAATGAGGAACTAGTGTCTATGCATGACACTATCCTAACCAGAGGCAATTTGGGCTGCTTCGAAGGGAATGGCTGGATAGGAAACGATGTGCATATCACTTCTTATCCCTCTTTATGCATTATTTTAAGTTTGAAAATGAAAGTGTGGTTCTAATATAATTAGTTGCTTACACTTTTATGATATACGAAATCAGGTCGTCGATGCCTATTGCAGATTGTTGCAGTATGAACATGAACCGAAGTCGAAACTGTTTCTATCCCCCTACATAGCTGTAATGATGACTATTCCATTAAATCCTTGATTAACTTTATTTTTTGTCTTGAACCAGGCATCACCTACAATGACAAACCTGATGTTATTCCCTATTTGACATGCAGGAAATGGTAATCCACTCCTAGGCAAAACACTTAGTGAGGGAGGCAGTTATAGGACACTTTGAACCACATGTGTATCAGATGGATATTCCATATATCAATGTTAATGAGGTGGATTCCTATGTTTAATGCTTGGATTTGTATTTTTATTGCATGAAGGTACAATATTTAGATGTATGTTTAATGGTAGTCTATTGGTGCAGGTCTTCTTACCAGTTCTCATAAAGAACCATTGGACATTGTACGTATATGACCTAGCAAACAGGAGAATCCAACTGCTAGATTCTCGTCCTGGTAGGAAGAAGACAATGTTGAGTGGAGTACAACAAAATCTGGTAAAGTAATAAGCAACAACTAATAATTTGTTAGGTATGTCTTCCCATAAAAATTTCAATTGTTGCGTTAATAAATGTTTCAGGCCAAGGTTGTCCTGTGGTTGGTTGCCCACAAAAAAGAGGTATCACCTTATGATTTGAGGACATTCAATTTCATAACACCTGATGTACCCCTCCAACATAATGAGTGAGTGTTGACCTTGCAGTCCGAGATATTGTATAGGATTGCAACTTATTTTAAGTTCATCTCTTATTTATAATTCCACACTTAATAATGTTTTGGTAATTATATTGACGTAGGCACGATTGCGGAATTTTTGTAATGAAATTCATGGAATTGTGGTCAATGGGGGGGGGGGGGGGTTCTCCAAATCAATCGATGTGGTACGTAGGAGGAATTATCTATGACTATCTCATTAATGTTAAAATAGTTAGAAAAGCCTAATTAATTAATTTGCTGATTTGTTGCTATCAACTTGAATGAATGCAGGGGAAATTGAAACATTACAGGTTGAAGATTATGGGGAGTATGTTTGTAGACCCCCATTTAGGTCATTCTTTGCTGCAGCTGATTTTGCCACGTGGAAAAGCCCCCAGCGAGCCACGTGTCGCACCCTCAGTGGCCACAGGTGAATCAGCCTTGCTTTTTGAAATGCCAATGGAAGGATGACACGTGGAGGGGTCTTCTAGAAGGTTCCTGCAGGCTGTTAGGAGGAGCGGATGAGAGAGAAATAGTAGAAGCTGCAGGCTGGTAGTGGGGACTTTGGTTGGCTGTTTCTGCAGAGGCTGTTAGGAGGGCAAATCCGGGAGAGAGGGGAAGAAAAGAAGAAAAAAGCTGCAGGAGAGGAGAGAGGATGGTTTTTTTAGCTGGGGTAGAGAGCTTTTAGAGGAGGGGGCTTTTGTTTGGACAATTTGGAGGGCAGCTGCGGCAGAGAGATATTTTTCTGAGGATTCCTTGCCATTTGGAAAGGACTACCAGGGAGAGTTAGGGTTTTCCAGAGGGGAGAGGTGTCCGTTTAGCTGTGAGGGAGCTTTTGTTTGGGTCGTTTTTGGAAGAAAGGCAGGGAGAGCTTTCAGGAGAGGGACTTTTGTTTGGACATTTGTAGGGCAACTGCAGTAGAGAGAAGGGGTAGGAGAGTTTTTCCGGGGAGGTATCCATTGCCCTTAGTGAAGGGTGTTAGAGTGAGGAGGCGGCTGAGAGGTGATTTCCAGGCTACTAAGTGGTTAAAGCAAGGGAGAGAGATTTTTAGAGCAGGGAGCTTGAGAGAGAAGGGAGATTCCTAAAAGCTGGAGATGAGGATTTTTTAGCTTGAGAGGAGAGGGCTATTCTGTAGCTAAGGAACCAGAGAGAGGTGGAGGTTGCGTGAGATCCAACTATTTTTTTTTGTTTGAGGGAGCATTCAGGTAATTTCATCACATATCTTTTGTTTCATTTTTACTACCATTGTTTGTTTTTCTCTTTCTCCTCTGATGGTTTGGAGTTCAGCTTGTATGCTTGGTTATGAATAACAGGGGTTAAACCTGAGTTGTGTCGACTTATGGTTTGTTCATATGCTCATTGTTTGCTTCATTCATTGTTCTTTTGAATATTTGCTTGAATCTAGTGAAGCTCTGTGTCATGGTGATTTATGTGAAGATATTTGCTGCCATTTTTTTGTTTGAATTCGCTAAGCATTCTTCCCCACCGATCCAGGCCCATTGACAGAGTATCAGATCCAGCTGTTTCTTGTTTTTTTATATATTGCCTGTTTACCTGTTTTCTATTCTCTCTCGTCCTAGATGCTATTCTTTCTTGTTACTCTTATTTGGTGCATTCGATCTGGAATTGTGCCCTATGCTAGGGCCAATTCCAAAGTATCTTTGACTGAGGTTATGCAAGCTGCACTAGTGCGCATCTCATGAAAAATATTATCAGTTGATTGGGGAGATTCTGAAAGGTGACGCAACATTAGACGCAATTGGCATTTGATGATGGTAGAACAATGGAATATAGGAATTTATTTGCTGCTATTGACGGGTATGGTAAAATTGCATAGGCATTGGTTAGGCCTTCTGATCATCATGCTCAGCCTAGTCAAGCTGATGGATATTGCTTCCTAAACCATGCGGGTCTTGCTGTTCAGTTAGCTGTAAAATCTGGATGTTCAAAAGTTACAGTCATTGATATTTGATGAACGGGACAGCTGGAGGCTTCTATCACTCTGATAAAGTCTTTACCACCTCACTTCATATGAACCATGGTTCATGGGGTCCATCACGTCCGCAGTCTGGTTACATTAATGGGATTGGTGGAAGGGATGCAATTGCCCAAAATGGTAAAAGCATTAGAAGGGTCTGCTGTAATGGCCATAATTCATACCCACTACCACTCACGCCTATTATTTCCCCAACCCTATCACTAAACCTGACTCTCTCTCCATACCCATCTAACCCGTTACTTCAAGCCCATTGAATCCTTCCTTCGCGTCCATCTTTGTCACTACCTGTTATTCCACTTAACACCACCCTTCATATATAACCATTCTTCTCACTTACTATACCTTATCCTCTGCCCGATCACCTTACCACCTTGCCCATTCTCCTATATGCATGTCCCCATTCCGACCCTCATGCACCATCATGATTCACTACCTGCATCCACATCGACATATCCCACACCATAGTCTTCACTGCCAAGGCTACCCCACCTTGCATGCTTTCCACTCATAACCGCTACCCACCTTATCTACTTCCTCACCTTTCAATACATCATACCCATATTCTCACACCATCACCCTATCTGCCCATCTTCCTATCTTACCCATATTCACATACCCCTGAACCTATCTCACTCAAACAAATCCTACCACCTTGCAGATTGTTATGGGCTTTGTCTTAGTTATTGCATGGATATTCGGGAAGGAAGTCTAAAGTGCGTTATGGTGAATTTCTAGAATGCGGATAGAGAATTTGGTTGCGTGGATGGCAGAGACCCTACATCAGAACTTCACTGCATGAGAATGACTCAGCATGGTGCAGTTTTCAGTGATTGAATAGATCCTAATAGATGCACGTGACTTCAGAATCGTCTATCATTCATCTTGAGAAAGTTTCAGCTAGTCTTCATGCGTTAAAACTTCCGCAGTTGTTTAGTTTGACGCCAAATCCTTCTGGAAAAAATGGAAGTTCTCTCAAGGTTAAGGAGTGAGGTGGAGGAGCAGTTGCAGAGCTTTATGAGTAATAAGGTGGAGATATCTTATGAAAAGGAAAAGATTAGCAAACTTCAGAAATAAGCAGAAAGTGTAAACCAGGAGATTGCTTGGTGATAAACCATCCACAAGACTGTGTTTGATAAGGTTTTCTCTTCACTTGGAACCGAATTGGATCTTAAGAGGGTTTCGTCACCTGGGTTGAACACGGCTGTTCAGAATTAGCTCATTGGATCCTCATCTACCCAACAAAATATCGTTCCGCACCTGGGCTTCCAAGTACTACAGTTGGTCTTAATATGGCTGAAACACATGGAAAAGTTGAAGAGGCTTCACGTGTTAACCCAGAATTAGAAGAAGCAAATCTCTCCCTACAAGCTGAAGCCGCGGAACCCCATAATTCAGAAAGGCAACAGACCGGAAGTGGAATGCTTTGCACAATGTGAGGTCCCTCAAGTGCTATGATTGTGTGTCAATCCATCAGCAGTTGCTTGGAATATACACCCAGATCCCAAGGACGGGATTTAAGGTCCTCATCCTTTGTTCCAAAAAGAGGTGCCGCCAGCTTGCGCGTAGTATTGGACGCCGCTTTGGGGTTTCTGTAATTCATAGAGGCGAGTCTCGAGTGGATCCAGACTGGGTTCTGAACCAGTCCTGCAGCAGAAAGTGCCCAATCCTGGTTACCACTGATGTTGCTGCTTGGGGATTTTCCATAAAAGATATAAGGGTTATGGCTAATGGTGTTTCCCCTTTGAAGTTGAAGATCACATCCACTGATTTAGACGAACTGGGAGTTGGTCGATGGGTCCATTCTTCCATTGAGAACAAGGATGATCAGTTCAGTGTTCACGAAGGGAAAGCTTTGAAACTGCTTGCAACAAAAGCTTCTAGTGATGATGAAGAAGTGAGAACCAAGGCAAATGATGTTGTAGCTTCTGATTCTCAGGATTTGATAATTGGAGGGAAGATGACTGGCTTATGGTCCAATGGACGACACCATTTCTATATTTGATGAAAACCGGGTCAAATTCTTTCATCACTTAGAAGGTCACTACATGCCCAGACCTGACTTTCCAACTGGAGGATTAATCATGAGAAATATTGGCATTTTAGAGGCATATCGAACTGAGTGGGAGCATGGGATATGGCATAAATGTTCCCTGCAACAGCTTCGTGTCAATCAAGAGACCCATGCTCTGATACAGATGTCACTTATCCTTGCAAAATTGCGTATCTTACCAATGGTTCTGGTGCACAGATTATGTTTGGTTGTAGCGAAGACCAGATTGGCTCCTTTTGGACGGGGTTGCTCTCAATGGCATATTTGGGTTTGGTTCGAGAGGTGTTCGTTCCAATCATTTTAGTGAAGGAAAGACCACTACTGCTGGGGTATATTGAGAAGGCGGGAACCCTTGACAATGGAGTTTTCCCCTACACGCATTGTATCGAATGGAAGCCGATAACTCCAACCCAGATCAATAAATCCGACACCCAGACATTCATGCTTGAATCTTCAAATTCCTAACCAATCGGAATCCATCTTCATCAAGGCCACCTGGTTTCCTTCCTATTTCCACCTCCCTATCACCGACGGCCTCCACACCTGGCTCTGTAACGCATTGGAAGACGAGGTCCGAGAGCGAGCCACCCAGTGGGATCAACCCGTTTCTGAGTGCATCACCTTGGCTGAGCAGTTCCTAAGGTTTCAGCAGCCTGGTTCGGTTTACGGGTTCTCAGACGAGGGTGACGGCCACAGAAGATTGTCATGGACATTTGAGAAGGAGTGGACTAAGCTAGAATGGCAGTGGAAATGTGGACCCTTCATAGGAGCTACTCTGTCTACCCTGCAGCCACGTGTTTTGTGCAAAGCGCTTAAAGCAGTTGGCTACAAATCAAGCCTCCACCCTTGCATGAACTATGCATGGCCACCTTTGACCAAGTGCCACTTTCCTCCTGGTTTTAAAAATAGTTTTCTGAATCCTATTCTTTAAATGATCCTCCAATTTCTAACTTTCTTTTCTAATAAATCTCAACTCCAAAATATTCATCCTTAGAGCTTTAGGTACCAAAATTCCGTTTTTCAATAAAATTTGGCCGCCATTTTCTTTTCGGCGAGCCACTTTCGAATTCTTCATGATTTTTAAATGTTTTAAAATAAGTGTGAATTAATTTTCGTAATTCTTAATTATAGAATTTACGAAATTAATTCACTCAAAAATAAAACGGGCTTTGGTGGGGGCCCAACATCAAATGAATTTTCTTTAAAATAAAAGTGAATTTTGAGTGAAGTGTCATGCGTGCCTCTGATGATTTTGCACTCAATTTAGTGACATGTGAGCTATGTTATGCTATTTATTGGGCACTAACCTTTTTCCTTGATAGCGCATGATGGCTCGTTGCTCAGGTACGTACTCACTTCCACTCTAGCCATCTTCTATGCATTGTTCTGTTTCTCACATGTGCATGATCACTCTGAGTATTCATCGATTTCCTCATCATTGCCATGTCAACTTCATTTTATTAGTAGAGACCCGACTTTAGGGACTTAGAGGGGTGCTACGGTCTTTACCGTACCTTCCTGATAAGTAACCTGACCCCCGAACCCGATCCGGTTTTTCGCAGACCACCTTTTCCAAAAATAAGGAGTCACACTTAGGGTTTTCTTTCTTATTTTGTTTACCCTTTAAAAATAAAACAAAAATAAGTGGCGACTCCAACTCATTTTTAAATAATCAATAAAAATCAATTTTTCAAATAAAAATCGAGTTTCGCCATCAAGTGGGAAACGCATTGAGCACGAAATGCGTGGGTCCACAGTTATCTTGTATTCATTGTCATCATAAGAGATGAGAAATCACAGCTATTGTTTGGTGTGAAGCGTGCAAACCGTCAGCAAACATCATTGCCATCATCAGTTCTATCCGCTGATAGCCTGCATATTGGAGTTCTTGCAGCTACATCTCATGTTGCGGCTAACCGAAGCCCATTTACCATTTTCTACAATCCCAGGCATGCTTTTTTCTTGTCTACTTTTCCTTTTTAATAAAAAAGTTATAAATATATATATTAGCTCTTGTTTTGTTTTTGACTTTGTCATGATTTTAACTTTTCTATAGGGCATGCCCATCATAATTTTTATCCTCTGCAAATACGATGGGAATTTTAGTGACAGGTATTCTTTATGTTGTACATCCTATGCAAAAGAGGCATTGCATAAGATCTAATTCCATTTGGCATATGTATTACTTGGAACAAAATCTTCTTCTCTCCACAAATGACAACAATTCAGTACTGAAGATTGCTGATTTTGGATTTGCAAGGTAAAATTCATATTATCTTTTACATTTTGTATGTGGGTTTTGATGGTGATTACTTTTCAAATCTTTTTGAGCAAGCCTATAAGATTCTTTCTTTTAATACATTCCTTTTCTTTTTATTTTTTTTGTTTATTTTTCTTTTTAGAGAACACTTGATGGTCTGACTTTTAGCAAAACCAAGTTGTGATATTAACATTACATGGCAAAGTTTTAACAAGTTTTCCTCTGTTTGTATTCCAAAATGATTCAACAAATTGAACTTTCTCATGAGTCTCCTGATTTCAAAGGGTGTAAATATTCATTGAAATGAAACCTGTTCTCTTTCATTTTAAAAATCCTTTTGTTTAATGTTTCTAGTTTCTAGTACAGCTAAATGGGTTATATAGTTAAGGTCCTTTCAATAAGTTTATATGTTCCAATTCTTTTTTGGCAGATCTCTACAACCTAGAGGTCTTGTAGAAACATTGTGTGGTTCACCACTGTACATGGCGCCAGAGATAATGCAACTTCAGAAATATGACGCAAAGGTGATATTTACTTTCTCCATCTGTAAGAATCCATCCATTTTCTCGCATAACCTTCTCCTATTAACTTCAACCAAATACGCAGGCAAATCTCTGGAGTGTTTGTGCCATTCTCTTTCGACTTGTGACTGGAAGAACACCGTCTACAGGAAACAATCATATACAGGTTTTTTTTCTCTTTCTTTTTTTTAGCACATCTGAAATAATCATTTGTAGTGGTTGGGTTTTCAACTTGGTTTAATTATTGATTCTTTTTGTGTTTAATTTAAGTAGTAATAATTCTGTAGCTATGTTTAATTTGTCTTTCTTTGTGCCCTTAACTTTTCCTTGATTAACCTTTTGTATTGTTTCTTGAGCAGTTGCTCCAAAACATTGTTAAATATAGTGAATTGCATTTCCCTCCTGATAATAATGCTTTGAGTGCTGACCGGAAAGATTTGTGTCAGAAATTGCTGTGCCACAATCCAGGTATTTCACAGAATTTAGCTCGAAACTGGCAGCATATATATATATATATGTGTGTGTGTGTGTATTTTTTATTGGGGAAACCTGTTTGTTGCTAGGAATTCTTAATGGCACCAAGTGAAAAGCCTAAAACAGCTAAAGATGATACAAAAGTGAAACATATATGATATCTGATTGTGCCAAAAAGAAATCACTGTAGTTCTAATACTAAAGGCTTATTGAGGTTTAATAGCTCTTTGATCCTTCTATGTCCTTGTATATGCAGTGGAACGACTAACATTTGAAGAGTTTTTTAACCACCTATTCCTTTCTCAAAAGCAACCAGATGAAGCATTAAGGTAAAGGAGAAAAAAAAATTTACTCTTCTCAATCTTGGCATATGATATTTTCATTCTTTACTCATGTTAAAATCCTTCGTGCCATGCAGTAGTAGGAGATCATCAAGAATAAATGATGGGTTTCCTTTGTCTGAATGCAATCCTATGAGAAAGACAGAGGCAAGTTCTCAAGAGGATTGTATGTCTTTTCCTCTAGATGATGATTCTAGTGGTGCTGAAGGGAGCCCATCATTTTTTAGGAAGAGGTCCTCAATGAAGTCTACCTACGGATTTTCTCTTGATAACAAAGTTGATATAAGGGAAACAATATTTAACACTCCCAACAACATGGATCTTGCTTCTAAATACAGCAGTTAATCACATAAACCAGAAATTACTGGCTTTAGGATTGACAGTCTTAGGCCTTCAAATGAGAATGTCAAAGAACCTCTAAAATCCATGGAACAAAGACCAATGAGAAGTTGTTCAAGAGGTACCAAAGTTTTCAATAATATTTCATTGCTCATTTTAATATTCTATTATCTAAAAAAACGTGTTGCTAAAATTTATGTTCTTTTTTATTATCTTATTTGTATGGATTCCACAGTTGTGGATTCAAGTACTTAATAGAATTCAATGCTTTATAAAATTAACTCTCTCTCCAAGCTCCTCTGTTTCTCTCTCTTTCTTCCAAGAATCTAGTGCCAGTAATGAGGTCGTGATTGCATCTCCATTATCTCGGCCGCCAGAAACCGCCGCTTCTCCCGCCTCCGGCGTGAATTCCGGTTCATTCCTGGTTAGCACAATTCCTCTGTTTCCATGGGATTGGTGTAACAGTTTTGGGCTGATCAAACTGGTGTTTTTGACAGCCTGGAGAGGAGATTTCTGGGTTGCGGTTCAAATGGAGAAAATGTTGTTTCTGAGGAATCTTTGGGTGGTCATGGTTTTGATAATTGGAGTAGTTTTGGGAGGTGATGGACAGTCAGTGGAGGGGAGGCCTCATAGAATTCTTCTGGATACGGATGTGGATACCGATTATTTCTTCGCTATCTTGTACCTCTTGAAGCTTAACAGATCAGAGTTTGATTTGCAGGTTCATCATCTTTCACTGTTGTAGCTCTTCTTATGTTTGGTGTGGTTTGTTTTTGTCTTCATCATTACTATAGTCATAGTTGTCATCATTTTTGCTATTATTACTGTTGGACTTCTTTTGAATGCTCTTTTGATGTTCAATTCCATGATTCATCTCATTGAATCCAATTTGTACCAGTTCTCACTTCTCCCTTTTGAAGCATCCAAAAGTTGTGCTCAAGTTAAAGTTTGTTGAAATGTTTTTTTTTTTTTTGTTTTAATTTGGTGGACTTGGATGGAAGAGAGGAGGGTATTTGTTTTTGAGTCAACTCATATGGATGGCTGCTTTGTAAGAAAGTTGTACCACAGGCCTCTTTTGAGCCTTTTGAGACATTTTTTTATTGGGGCATTAGATCTTCAAAGCATAATTAATTAACCATTTTGTTGTTTGCTCTTGGAATTCTCTTGGCAAAATGTACCTTTGGGGACCTGCTGATTGGGGATTTGAATTACTCAGATTGACCATTTTCAACATAGTCTGTTTTCGGGAAATTCCTTACTACTAAAGGAGGATGCCCACTTCTGTGTCCTGATTCGTCGCTTTATGCATCGAGCCATGTCTATGATTTTGGACTGTAATTGTAATTTGTAACCTTGGTTGTTACCTAATTGCAGGCGATCACTATCAACACAAATGCATGGACTAATGCGGGTCAAGCAGCTGAGTAGAAGAGTAGACTTTTTCCGTGGTCAAGCAGCGAATTGGTTGTTTTTTTTTTTTCTCATGAGTTGTTTTCTTGATTTCTAGACCAGTTATCTGCTTCTCTAAACCTGATTAGATCATGGTTGGTTTCTAGATCGATTTGTTCAAATTTTGCTCTAAGCAATTGTTAGCCATTGGTCCTTCAGTATCCAGAATAATTGATTTGATAGGTACATCACATTATTAAGTATAAAAGAGTTTTGTATATAAAGGGTTTTGTCATTGATATATAAATGGGGTTTGATTATTTCTTCTCTTTTATGTCCAAATGGTTCTCGGTTCTAATCCAGGGAGCCTGGAACTGAATCAGGGAACTTTGTGGTTGCAGGCTATTGTCTGAACCTCAATGGCAGTGAATCCCATTTACATTGACATATGAGTTCTTTTCTTTATCATTTTTGGTCAAATTATTTAGCCCACCCCGATTAGCCAAGATTAAGGCTTTTTTTTTGTTGTCCAGCTGGTGATATTATTTGTATATAGCTCATAAATTTGTTGATGAAATCAGGGGAGCAGGAAATATCATCCTCTTCAACAGCCTACTGCTCAGCAAGTGATGATTGACACTATATCTTCAGGGCCCATTAATGTATTTGTTATAGGAGGACATACAAATTTTGCCATTTTTCTTATGAATAATCCACATCTAAAGAAAAATATCAAGCACATTTATGTCATGGGTGGCGGCGTAAGGTCAAAGAATCCAACTGGTTGTTGCCCAAAAAATGCCAGTTCAACGTGCAAGCCTCGACAGTGTGGTGACCCTGGTAATTTGTTCACGGGCTACACTAGTAATCCATATGCAGAATTCAATATTTTTGGAGACCCGTTTGCTGCATACCTGGTAGGGCAGTTGTTTAGATGTTCGTAGTACCATTTATAAATTTAAGAGTCTTTTATAAGCTAAAACATCTGCATTTAGCAGTAACATTTCTTTTTCCTTTAACTGCAGGTACTGCATTCTGGAATTCCACTCACCCTTGTTCCCCTGGATGCAACAAACACCATCCCCATAGACGAGGAATTTTTTGATGCATTTGATCAGAACCAGAAAACATACGAGGCACAATATTGCTTCAAATCCTTGAAAATGACTCGAGATACTTGGTTTGATGACCAATACTACACGGTAATTTCTTAAGAGTACTTCACAATTCTCATCTTTGTATGCTATCAAAAACCTTTCCACATAAAAACCTAAAGTTTTGTTTTCTGTTTTGGCCTCTCTGTCAAATTCTCTTAGGGACATTTTCTTTGTCTCTCTATTTTTTATGCTTTGAAGGATATCTTTTTGGTCCATGGCACAATGAAACCATTGTTCCTCATACGTATATATATTCAATTATGCTAGTTTTCAGATACATTAGAATGTGTTAATAACTACAATTTGAACTTCTTGCAGAGTTATTTCATGTGGGACTCCTTTACATCAGGTATAGCAACCTCAATCATGCGTCACTCACAGAAGAACCATCATGGGGAAAATGAGTTTGCTGAAATGGAATATATGAACATTACTGTTGTTACTTCAAACAAACCTTATGGGATATCTGATGGCTTAAATCCTTTCTTTGATGGCCTCAAAATTCCAAAGTTCAATCTAAAGAAAACTATCTAGCAATTACTTCCTTCATTTGACAAAGTTCTTAAATTAAACTGGGTATCTCTGTTTAGTTCATAAGGCCTTCGGTGGTGGCTTTATAGAAGAGGGCAAGATGTGTAGGTGAAACCAGGTTGTGTGCTTGCATTCCTTAATTGGAAGGGAAAAGGAAAAGGATTACAATTCAGGAATCCAAAGCCCCGAAGGGAAAGCAAAAGGATCTCGGCGAAGAATGATCTTGCAATAAGGGTAGAATTATGACTAATTGATCTCATCCATCAACTGTCTACAGTCATAAGAAAATACACCATTATTCTTTTACAAAATTGCACTAGAAAATATGCCATGAATATCCATTTCTTTTGTTTCTCTACTCTTATGCCTTATACATCATCAGACTGCATGTTCATGGGGGTTTTGAACAAAAATAACTTGTTTTCAAAAAATATTCTCTAAAGTAAATCCCCTATCAAAATAAATTCTAAATTGGTGTTTCTCAATCATGTGGATGCCATGTGGTTTGAGATCTTTTTTTTTTTTTCATATATATATATATAAATTTTTGGTGTGGCTTTTTCCCTTTTTTGTCCTAGGTTTTTTTGTGGGCAAAATTGCTCATGGCTTGGTAATAAGAACCCACTTTGCCCTTGGGTTAGTTGGGTGGATATTAGCTTGATTGATTATAATAATAAGGTTTTTCAGAGACTTATAGTCAATATTTGTGTTTAAATTATCAATGGATTCCTACTTTAGTATTGGGAACTAGCAAGTTCAGACAAGAGAAAAGGGAAACTCAAGAATAATCCATAATCACTTGAAAATTATTAGTCTTTATTTTGGAAGTTATTATGTATGATTTTAAAAATTATTATTAACCATTCTCAGAATGCAGTAGCTCCACACCTTAAAAGTAATCATTCGACACATTGAAAAATGGCGATCATCATCCCAAAATTTTGGACTAATGGGAATGACACCGTTCAAGCACAAAACACATTCTTCATCACTAAGTACTTGGTTAAAAAGCTAATCTATCAAGTCAATTCTCGTTATATTATAGGCAGGTTACCTCTATAATTCCTACTTTACAACTGTTACAATTATTGAAGCACATGTTTGTCATACAAAGCAAGATGTCTCTCTTGCTGGGATTCCTGAAATGAAGCAACTCAACCCCATAATGATGTTTTGTGAGTTCTTCCATAAGTTTCAGCACAATGAATTTTGTATAGTCCTCTGGGTTCGTATGTTGGCTATTGTTGTTCCTCACGTTTGGAAAAAGTAAGATAGACACACTTGTACACCCTTATACTTTTAGTACATTGGCCTTGTACACTTAGTGTAAATGCCTTGTACAGTTGCAGAAATTCAACCTAGATACAACATAACTAGTGCATATGGTTGGGTTAACCACGTTTCAATGTCATGGCTCACCGAGTTGGGGAAAAATGACACCAAATCGAGGTTCCTATTCATCATAAGCGCGCTATCTCATCCAATGAATGTGTATGAAGGGAAATGAGGAATGTCCCTCTTAGAAAAAGTAAATGAGCAAGCAATTTTTTCAAAAGCATTTCAAATCCTTCCAGATAGGCACCCCTGTACACACTTGTACAGTTAGCACATTTGCTTTGTACACTTAGTGTAAATGCCTTGTCCAGTCACCAAATCCCTAATAGGTACATATTTTCAAGTGAATATGGGTGGGTAACCAATGTTTCCATTACCATGGACTAGGGAAAATGACACAAAAGTTTACCCTAATTTCGGTTCATATTCATCATTACTAGGGAAGCCAATAGGATGAATGAACATGGTAGACATCAATTAAATTGCATGCAATGCGTGTGTTATCAAGCAACATGTGTGAGGATTGTTCCCCACGTTTGGAAAAAGTAAGATGGACACTCTTGTACTTTTAGTACATTGGCCTTGTACACTTAGTGTAAATGCCTTGTACAGTTGCAGAAATTCAACCTAGATACAACATAACTAGTGCATATGGCTGGGTTAACCACGTTCCAATGTCATGGCTCACCGAGTTGGGGAAAAATGACACCAAATCGAGGTTCCTATTCATCATAAGCGCGCTATCTCATCCAATGAATGTGTACGAAGGGAAATGAGGAATGTCCCTCTTAGAAAAAGTAAATGAGCAAGCAATTTTTTCAAAAGCATTTCAAATCCTTCCAGATAGGCACCCCTGTACACACTTGTACAGTTAGCACATTTGCTTTGTACACTTAGTGTAAATGCCTTGTCCAGTCACCAAATCCCTAATAGGTACATATTTTCAAGTGAATATTGGTGGGTAACCAATGTTTCCATTACCATGGACTAGGGAAAATGACACAAAAGTTTACCCTAATTTTGGTTCATATTCATCATTACTAGGGAAGCTAATAGTATGAATGAACATAGTAGACATCAATTAAATTGCATGCAATGCGTGTGTTATCAAGCAACATGTGTGAGGATTGTTCCCCACGTTTGGAAAAAGTAAGATAGACACCCTTGTACACCCTTGTACTTTTAGTACATTGGCCTTGTACACTTAGTGTAAATGCCTTGTACAGTTGCAGAAATTCAACCTAGATACAACATAACTAGTGCATATGGCTGGGTTAACCACGTTCCAATGTCATGGCTCACCGAGTTGGGGAAAAATGACACCAAATCGAGGTTCCTATTCATCATAAGTGCGCTATCTCATCCAATGAATGTGTACGAAGGGAAATGAGGAATGTCCCCCTTAGAAAAAGTAAATGAGCAAGCAATTTTTTCAAAAGCATTTCAAATCCTTCAAGATAGGCACCCCTGTACACACTTGTACAGTTAGCACATTTGCTTTGTACACTTAGTGTAAATGCCTTGTCCAGTCACCAAATCCCTAATAGGTACATATTTTCAAGTGAATATGGGTGGGTAACCAATGTTTCCATTACCATGGACTAGGGAAAATGACAAAAATGTTTACCCTAATTTCGATTCATATTCATCATTACTAGGGAAGCTAATAGAATGAATTAACATGGTAGACATCAAATAAAATGTATGCAATGAGTGTTATCAAGCAACATGTCTGAGGATTGTTCCCCACAATTGGAAAAAGTAAGATAGAAACCCTTGTACACCCTTGTACTTTTAGTACATTAGCCTTGTACACTTAGTTTAAATGCCTTGTACAGTTGCAGAAATTCCACCTAGATACAACATAACTAGTGCATATGGCCAGGTTAACCACGTTCCAATGTCATGGCTCATTGAAAAGGGCAAAAATGACACCAAATCGAGGTTCTTATTCATCATAAGCGCGCTATCTCATCCAATGAATGTGTAGAAATGGAAATGAGGAATGTCTATGAGGAATGTCATCCTTAGAAAAATAAAATGAGCAAGCAATTTATTCAAAACCATTTGAAATCCTTCAACATAGGTAGCATTGTACACACTTGTACAGTTAGCACATTTGCATTGTACACTTAGTGTAAATGTCTTATACAATGGCAAAAATTTGACATACCTAAAACTAAAAGCGTGCATATGGGTGAGCTACCATGTTCCAATGTGATGCCTAAGGGAAAATGGGGAAGGGAAAAGGGGGAAGTGAAACCCAATATAGGTTCCTATTCATCATTATTATGGTTGGTCATCCAATCAACATGTATGAAGTAATAAAATTGAACGGGATGAGTGCGTGATCAAGGAATGTGTGTGAGGGAATGTTCCTCATCCTTTCAAAATGGAAATGATTTTAAAACATTGCAAATACTTCAACATAGGTACCTTTGAACACCCTTGTACATTAAGCACAGGTACCTTGTACACTTAGTGTAAATGTCTTGTACACAGACATAAATTCCATACAACCACTACTGAATGTCTGCTCATGCATAGGTTAATCATGTTTGCAATCTTTTGGTTAATAAAATAAGGAAAAACTGAAGTCTCAATTTGTTCCCTATACTTTTGTAACAATACAAGCAAATTAAAAAATAGCAATTTGTCCATTAATGTGAAGCTATTCGAAGTTAATTCCAACTTTCCAGCTAGAATTCAAAAGAAGATTATATGTTAAGCATGGCAAATTATTATTCAAACATATATTTTATTTAGTAAAAAACATGCCTAAAGATGGGTTCCATTCAACTAGTGAACAGCTTTTTAAACATCACATGTGGCACCAGGCCTAACAATTGTCTATAATTTACGAGGAAACTCTGAAGAAGACCAAAATGCTTCTAACTGTGGCTCACTTTTAGAGTACCCACCATTTTCTCATCCAAGCAATTCTTCAGAGCCAAACAGGGAGACATTATTTTCTTCTGTCCGCAATTCTCCTTCTCATCCATTCTCTCCTAATCCAGAACTTTCATTTCTAAACCTGCTTCAATTTAATGCCAATGATTAGCAATTTCAAGCTTCCTGTTTATTCCCATAAACACCAAATATTTCCAATTAAAATTACATGAGATAAATGTGGATGAAATTTACACCAAACTAATTGGGCACAAATTAAATTTTTAATTCATTTTTTGCAAGAATATACATTGATCAACGAAATAAGAATTGTTTCAGATACTAATAAAAAAAACGAGAAAGGAAAAGTTGGGTGGAGTGGGCTAAGACAAGAAAAATCTTCAAAAAGAAAATTTAAGAATTCAAGCAGAAAACAAAAGCTCATGATTTTGATAAAATCAAGATAGCTAATAGAAATTTTAATAGAATGTGAAATAGTCATGAACTTACAGCTAACACAAAGAGCAAGAGAGATTCTAAGAGAGTGGATCCTAAATTAATCTCATGATATCAGTTTCTATGAGCCCCAAGCCTATAGAGCTTATAAAACCTTATTACAAAAGTCTACAGCCACATGGAAAGGCAATAGGACCAAAAGTAGCATTAACTGTGCATGCATCATGTAACCAGGTCAAGGTATACAAAACGAAAAGGAAAAATGTAAAAAATAGAATAACCTAGAATGTTCCAGAGGAACACAACACCTTATGCATATACATCTTGCCCAGTGTTTGTGAGCCATAGAACAATAGTTACATTTGAGGCTTTTTAGAGGTCTGGACTCATCAAACAAAACGGAGGTCTTGCATTGTCCAACTGGTGCACCATATGGCCCACAACCCACTAAAACTGAAGCTGATGGACTACATAGATGTTTGATATGCTAACAATGAGTAGTCAATTGGTGGACATAGCAGTTGGTGGCAACCAATTTATATCTCCATTGACAGCCAGTTTCGTCGGGTTGACCAATTTCTCTATTTTTGAAATATTTTTGATCCGAAGGATAGCTATTCTGGATTATTTGCATCATCACCGGACAATCTTCTTCCCCAAAGCTCACCGTTTGGATGAAACCCATTTATTCTCTTTGGACAATAATGATAAAATACCTACAAACGCATCAACTTGATAAAATCAAAATGTCAGCAAATAATTCAGACCTCCATCATTTGGATTTGGGAATGATCATTGATAAAATACCTACAAAAGCTTTTCTGAAATGCTCACAATCCTCGGCTGCTGAAGAAAGCGATTGGGGGACAGTTAAGGTCTGCGTCGTTTGTGCGTATGTTGTTTACAGAGGGAGAGAAAATGGTAGGAAGATTCAGAATTTTCACTCTAGTGACATGGCATTTCAAGTTTACCAGTTGTGAAACCCATTAATTTACAACCATTTGAGTTGGAAATGTAAAGGGCATTTTCGTCTGTTAACATCTGATATCCTTATCATTAATTAGGTCAGTTAGATGGACCTTCTCTTAATTTTTGGGCCCACCTGGGCCCAAAACACAATTCTCCCTATTTCCTTTGATGGAAAAATAAGTCGTGGGGCTAAGAATAAAACATTGCATTAAATTACTCATTGAAAGTAATGTCAATTATAATGCATTTTGCGCAAGAAAGAAAGAAAAAATCATAAGTGGTAAGGTACTTAGAAAAGGTTGTTTTGAATTATTTTGGCTCACGGAAAGAAGCTTATGAGATAAGGATGGAACAAGCAAAGTATATGCAACTGCAATGTAAGGGATAAGGTCACAATGCCCATGCCAGTGACAGAGGAGGTAACACCATTAGCATTGGCGATATTGGTACGTCGTGGTAGGGAAGTCGTGGTGAAATCAGTAGCAGTAAACGTCATATGGTCAGTTGCGACGGAATCCAGTAGCCATGCACCACGGTAACCATTATTAGTCGAAGTATAACAAGCACAACCATAGTTACCTGAGTTCGACATTGTCATCTGTGGTGTGAATGAGAGTTGAGGTTCGGCAGTAGCCACAACTGCTGTAGCGGAGCCTTCATCCTTAGTGCCCACGTCATGACCCTTATTAGGGAGGAGATCATTCCATCAATCTAGATACCCGTGCAGTTTAAAACACGTGTCACGAGTGTGCTTTGAATTGTCACAATGAGAGCATTTCAAGCCCTCTAAAGATGTACGAGACTTATGCCTGCCATTGTGCACGGTAGGAGGTTGGATAGATGAGCCAAGTTTGAGACCTTTAGTTGTGAGAACAACGCCAGAAACCGCATTTGCACTGCCAGTGATCATAACAGATTGACGGAGAGCTTTGTGGACGCTTGCTCCATAGTAGGGAATGGACGAAGCTGCAACATGTCGCCCCGAATCTTATCTAGTCAATCATCCAGGCCATCCAAGAAAACATACACTCTGTCTTCTTGAAGAAGAAGATTATAGTTGTGAATATCAATTGCACACTCCATAGGATTAGGGCGACGGAAGTCAATCTCACGCCACAACCCTTGGACGTCATTGTAGTATTTCTTAAGGGAGCCCCCAGCCTGTTTAAGTTGCATCACACGACGTTGAAGATCATAGACTTGAGACGTGTCACTACCATCAAAGTAAGTGGTAGCAATGGAATCCCACTCCAACTTAGCTGTAGGAAACCGAATGAAATTGCCTATCAAAGAGGGATCCATGGAGTTGATCAACCAACCTTTGACAATGGCGTTGTCAGTGCGCCATTTTCGAAATATTGGATCCATCGAAGGTGGTTGTGGTATATCACCATTGATATATCCCAACTTGTCTTTTCCAGAGATATACATCTCGACAACTTGGGACCAGAGAGCATAGTTGGTTCCATCCAGCTTGATGCCGATCGGAGCAGTAGAGGGTTCGGTGGTCAGAGTCGGTGGTTAGACTTTGGTAAGAGCTTCGGTCATCTTAGCCGTGAATTCAGAGAAGAGAGAATCAGACTGAGACGCAACAAGCTGGGGTTCTGCATCGGAGTCCGACGACATGGTGGGCAAGGTGAGAGATGCAATGTTTAGGGTGGGTGGGTACTAGGGTTAGGCTCTGATACCATGTCAAAAAGTTCTTTTTTTTTTCCAAAATCGTTCTTCCGTTACTACAACCCTATGAGTATATATCAGAATATATTTTCTATTCTAAGCTATACAGATTTTGCTCCTATAATTAAGCTAACATGTGAAGGAAAGAAATCCCACTTTCTATAATTACTCTAATTTCCTTTTAATATACAACTCACGCCAACACTTCATACTATGGTGACTCTTCTACCCAACCATCCCTTTGGGGTCCAATGCCGAGTCCATCAGGCAGGCATGTAGTCCCTTCGCCAAGATCTTTATCTATACACCCTTCCAACTTGGGGAACCATCCCATCCAACCAGCTGCTCAGTACCAGGCAAACCCATCAGCCATGCCTTCGACACCTTTGCCAGGATCTGATCTTCCATCTTCTAGCTCTGCTAACTACGGGTATCAAGCAAATCCATCGACCACGCCTGCAACATCTCAATCAGGAACATGTCCTGCACCTTTAGAGTACTATACTCCACATGTAGTTTATCATGACCCTATCAGTCCAAGCTTTTCTTATCAAGCGAATGAAACAATCATGCGTCCAGCATCTCAGCCAGGAGCTTACCCCATACCTTTATTCGATACTACTAATAACCCTCCTACCCATGCTACCACTCAATCTCAGACAACCACATCAGGCATGCCTTCAAAATCCTCATAAGAAATTATTCCAGCAGCACAATTACATCATAACAATCCTATCCAACCAAAAGCTAGGGATGAAGCATACTCATCGACCATGCATGCATCCACCTCGAGAAAGCGCCAGAGAAAATGACTGAAAGTTTAATCCCAGGAATAGTCCCACTGCATCAATCACCAGTTTGCAATCAAATAACTAGTGGAATTTCACTACTTCTATTATTAATTTAGAATTCAGCAGCCAGTAGCAGTTAAGGTCCTGTCCTGCTAGAAACTGTGTCTTACAAACCGAAGGTAGTGCTGGTATAACCATTTTGCGCGCTTTTTTTTCACCTCCATTTAGTAGAAAAGACAAATACTCATGACAGTGTTGGGTGATAAACTAGGGTGTGAGGTAATTTCTATGGATAAGATTTTCTTCAATGCTATTGGAGGTGCAGGCTTCACCAGTATGGACGGGTTCCTAATTTTTTGCTGATATAAGCCAAGTAGACAGGTAGACTATGTTCTGAATTTGGCGCATTTGGTGGAATTGTGAGTAATGATATGACCTGTTCATGCTAACTGCAACAGCTACCTGTAAGCACTAGATTTAGCGCACTAGTAAAGGTTGATGATCAATTACTAAGCTTGAAATCATACAACTTACAAGGCACCAAACTTTATGATAACTAATATGAAAAATATTTAGGCACATGCACATGATTATAATGACTTCAATTAACATTATAGTTATAAGGCCATAAAAAATTATCTTCGGGTGGATACAATAGAGTTAAAAACTAAATGTCCGATAATGATTTTAGGAAACGTTTTTAACCTTAAAAATGTTATATTCTTGATATTAAGTAAGGGTAAACTTAATCCAAGACAATAAAAAACAAAATAGTTTGGGATAAGCTTAGAGGAGTTATGTCAAAAGCAAATTAATTACTCATAATTAAATAACTACTTATGGACCCCGCATTTCGGCTCATGTGTTTTCCGCTCGATGACGAGGTCGATTTTTATTTGAAAATGATTTTATTTATATAAAAAAAAATGACTTGGAGCCGCCACTTATTTTTGTTTTATTTTTTAAAAGGGTAAACAAAATAAGAAAGAAAACACTAAGTGTGACTCCTTATTTTGGAAAATGTGGTCTGTAAAAAATCGGATAAGGGCTCGAGGGTCAGGCTACTTATCGGGAAGGTATGGTAAAGACCGTAGCACCCCTCTAAGTCCCTAAAGTCGGGTCTCTACTAATAAAATGGAGCTGACATGGCAATCAATAGGAAAATCAATGGATACTCAAATTGATCATGCACATATGGGAATCAAAACATGCATAGAGAATGACCAGAATGGGAGTGGATGCGTACCTAGGCCACGAATGAGCAATGCGCTATTATAATAATGAGGTCAGTGTACAATAAAGAGCACAAAACATATCACATGCATCACCAAACATAAATTAAAATTGTTCGAGGGAAAATTGGATTTTTGAAATTTATTTGAAAATTGGAGTCTTAGAGATTATTTAAAAATTGGAGTCTTAGAGATTATTTGAAAATTGGAGTTTTAGAGATTATTTAAAAATTGGATTTTTAGAAATTAAATGTAAGAATGAGAATTTTAGAAATTAAATTTGAAAAAAATTGGAATTTTGAAAATTGTTTGAGTGATTGGGATTTAAAAAAAAAATTAAATTACGAAAATTGGGACTTTGGAAATTAAATTTTGAAAGAAATCAGAATTGAAAATTATTTGAGAAGTAGAAAATATGAAAATTGATTTATAAAAATTGGAAATCTTGGAAATCATTCGAATGCGGAACTTTTAGAAATGAATAAAATGATAATGATAATAATAAATGAGTAACTGAATAAAATGCAAGAATTGGAATATTGAAAACTGAAAATTAAGTTCGGAGATAGGAAAATTGGAATTTTAGAGAACTAAATTTGGAAATCGGAATTTTGAAGAATTATTTAAAGACAGAATTTTAAATAAATGAATGAGTGAATAAATAAATGAATGGAATAATAATAATGATGAAATAATAATGATCGAATAAATAATTGTGAAAGTTAGAATTTTGGAAATTGGAAATTGAACTTAGGGATTGGAAATTTAAAGAATTATTTAGAGATGAAATTTTAAATAAACGAACAAATGAATAAATAAATAAATAGAATAACGAAAATAATAACGATTGGATAAATAATTGGGAAAGTTAGAATTTTAGAAATTGGAAATTGAACTTAGGGATTGGAAATTTAAAGAATTATTTAGGGATGAAATTTTAAATAAATGAACAAGTGAATAAGTAAATGAATGGAATAATAATAATAACGAAAATAATCGTTAAACAAATGAACATGAATAGTGAAATTTTTGAGATTGGAAATTAGATTTGGAAGTAATAACGAAAATAATACTTAAACGAATGAACGTGAATAGTGAAATTTTTTAGATTGAAAATTAAATTTGGAAAACGGAATTTTGAAAAATTGAACTTTAATGATTGAAATTTTTAAAGGAAATAAACAAATAAATAAATGAAATAATGATAATAATAACGAAAATAATATTTAAACGAATAAACGTGAATAGTGGAATTTTTTAGATTGGAAAGTAGATTTGAAAGTCAGATTTTTGAATAATTGTTTAAAGACGGAATTTTTTTAAAAAAAATAAATAAATAAATAAATAAATGGAATAATAATAATAATAACGAAAATAATACTTAAACGAATGAACGTGAATAGTGAAATTTTATATATTGAAAATTAAATTTTGAAAACAGAATTTTGAAAAATTGAACTTTAATGATTGGAATTTTTAATGGGAATCGGAATTTTAAGAATTACTTAAAGATAGAATTTTAAAAGTAAATAAATAAAATAATAATAATAATAATAACAAAAAGAATAATGATTAAATAAATAAATACAGAAATGGGAATTCCAGAAGACTATTCTAAAATGAAAGCTTTAAAAATTATTTGAGAAGTGGAATCATGAAAGGAATTTTGGAAACCTGGAGTTAGGAAAATTGTTAAAATAATAAGAAGATAAATAAAAAGTCAAAAGCTTATTGGGGCCATATGCCAAAGTGACCACACTTAGAGGTGGCCAAGGTGGGAATTTTCAAATGATGTTTGAACATCCTAGCAGCCCAAAGAAAAATAAAGCAAAGTCTTACAACGTGCACATCATGAATTTACATCTGGGCCCCACCATCAACCATAAGATATTTTCAATTGTAATGCCTTAGATACTTTCTAGCATGGCTACAACTGCTCTCTTGGCTTTCCTATTATTATATTCCTCTTTTCTTTTTGAACCACGACCCCTCTTTTTTACTTCAACAATTTCACTCCCTTTCTCCTCCACACGATTAAATATGATGGAATCCATTTTTATTTTTTTCAGCAAAAACTCTGAGTATAGTTGGGTCTATGTTAAAAGCTCATCCAATTTAGTGAACTGGCTGTCATTCAAGTGGGGGGCCTCCTGAGATGCTACTTGTTCAGCATCCTCTTCCTTCACCCGTTCTTTCATCAACATCTCTTCTTCCTTTGCCATGGTTCCGGATATAAGAGAAGAATCTCCATTTTTTGCATCGAGAGGAAGAAGTATGTCATCTTCCATCTTAACTTTAATTTTCTCCTCACAAATACCCTCATTCTCCAGGACTGAAGTTAGAGAATCTACAGAGGCGTCATCCTTTACTTCGTTACCAAGTTCCATTTTCTAACCCTAACAATGTTGAGAGTTGCGGTGTTGGTGGTCACAGAGCAACATACCACAACTGACAAGAGAAGATGGAGTATTTAATACCCAGAAATGGTCAAGATGGATCGTTTACCAGGGACTCGGTGGCTCACTCGCTGAGCTTCCAGATTTATCTTTGAAGTGCATGTCAGGATAAGATGACAAGGAAAACAAAGCAATAATATACCCATGTGACAAATGCAAGCCAGAAAACGACCAGATAAATGCATGAAGAGCGATATAATAGGGAAAATGGATAGGAAATCTACAGTACTCTTACCTGGAAGTCTCTTCTCCGCGCCAGATGTGCTCGCCTTTCAGCACTAGTCTAAACGCAGAGGTACTCCCCTCCTCTTTGGCTTCTCACTAGTTCCTCTTTTCTCAAGCCAACTTTTTCTTTTTTTTCCTACCGTCCCCCTAATGTGTCTTTTCTAAGCTCTCTTTGCTTGTCAACCCTTTAGATCTACTCCCTACTGCCCTCTCAGTTGTCTCATCAAGCCGCCCCCAAAATGCTCACCCATCATGGTGGTTAGAAAAAGAAAAATAAAAAAAATAAAAAATAAAAAAATAAAAAAATAAAAACCTTCTCATTCGAGAGGGTCTAAAAATATGCCCCTCTTCGGTAGAGTTCATGAGTGTAAAGAATATGAACACTTGAGTGAAAAGAAAGTGTGAATAGTGAATGGAATGAAGTGAACTCTACTGAAGAATGAAGAAGACCCCCAAAGGGACACTAGTAAAACACGAACTCACTTAGGTCAACAGATGAACAAAAGGGCTCTAATCTCAAGGAAGGGTGACTCTCTCAAAGTGCCTCTAAAGCTACACTAAGGACCTAGACTCCCTCTAAAATGTCTCCAGAAGTGACTCGAAAATCAATGTCAAGGACAAGTAACGGTCATACCACCTTAGAGCATAGGAATGAGTATGAAGGGGACTACCCTATGTTAACTACATGAGAACGTTAAGCGTAGGGTGCCGAACAACATGATTGAGATATGTGTTGTGAACTCAATGGACCATGTCATGTGCAGGGGAAGGGAAAGTCTAGAAAAGCATGATGAATAAGCGATAAGCACAAGATAATGAGGTGTGGAAATACTAAGGACGAATGCAAAACCATGAAGGTAATGCCGATGAATATGAATGCTAATGAATATGAATGCCAAGAGCTATGACTCTAAATGATAAGGCCAGGGAAAAACGATTCTAAATGCCAAAAAGGAGGAAATATGGTAACTCTAAATGCCTGAATGAGTGTGCATAATAGCGTTGAACGCCATAACTAAAGGAAGATGGTGACTCTAAATGCCTAAAAGAGTATGCACAACGACTTTGAATGCCAAAACTAAAGGAAGATGGTGGCACCGAGTGCCAAGCTAGACAATGGCTCTAAATACCAAAATGAAGACACGACTTTAGACGCCAAACTAAAGAAGATGATGGCTTTCAATGCCAAATTAAAGACATGGCTCTGAATGACTAGCTAAAAATACAACTTTGAACTCCAAGCTATAGAGAGATGATGGCTCTGAATGCCTGAATATGAATGGAGACTTTGAACATTTGAACGTGAATAATGGCTCTTAACGCCTAACTGCAAACAACGGACTCTAAATGCCAAATCGTGGAGAGAGGATGGCTCTAAACGCCGAAACAAAGAATGATGATGGCTTTGAATGCCGAAACTGAGAAGCGATGATGGCTCTGAACGCCGGAACTGAGAAGCGATGATGGCTCTGAACGTCGAAACTGAGAAAAGATGATGGATTTGATCACCGAAACTGAGAAGCGATGATGGCTCTGAATGCCGAAACTAAGAATGATGATGGCTCTGAACGCTGAAACTGAGAAGCGGTGATGGCTTTGAACACCGAAACTGAGAATGATGATGGCTCTGAACGCCGGAACTGAGAAGCGATGATGGCTTTGAAAGCCGAAACTGAGAAACAATGATGGCTCTGAATGCCGAAACTGAGAATGATGATGGCTTTGAACGCCGAAACTAAGAATGATAATGGCTCTGAACGCCGAAACTGAGAATGATGATGATGGCTTTGAACGCCGAAACTAAGAAACGATGATGACTCTAAACGCTGAAATTGAAAATGCGATGATGATGGTTCTGGATGCTAAAACTGAAAATGCGACTCTAAACGTCAAATTGAAAATGCGATGATGGCTATGAACAACGAAACTGAGAAGCGATGATGATAGCTCTGAATGCCAAAATAAAGATGTGGCTCCGAACACCGAACAAAAAAACAAGGATCTGGATGTTGAAATGAAAATGTGGCTTTGAACGCCAAAAGAAAAATGAACAGCAGCTCTAAACGCCAAACGAAAAAGGTGGTAGCTATGATATCAAAATGAAAATGCGGCTCTGAATGCCAAAATAAAGAAAGATGGTGTCATCAAATGCCAAAATGAAAATACAGCTCTAAACGCCAAATTGAAAAAAGGTGGTGGCTCTGAACGCCAAACTGAAAATAATATAATGACCCTGAATGTCAAATTAGAAACATGGCTCTAAATGCCAAACTACGAAGAAATGGTGGCTCTGAAAGCCAAACTAAAAATAATAGCTATGAATTCCAAGCAGAAACAATGACTCTGAATGCCTAACTAAACTAATAACTAGGAATGTCAAGCTAAGAAAGACAACTCTGGACATCGTGATTGAGAAGACATGGTGGCTCTGAACGCCAAGCTGAAAATGGACGACTCTGTACGCTGAACGCCAACGACAAGGAAACGATGAGGGGGGGAAATATGCCGCAATGTAGTGTGCTGCCACAACTCTCCATCCTCTGAGAATGTATAAAAGAGACTCCATGAGCCTCAAGAGATGCTCTGCTAGCGAGTTGGAATGATCAAATCGATTATAAACATAGTCTCGCAACTCATCCGTCTGGATCATGAGGCCTGACGAGATGTCACAATGAGTCAGACATCTCTATCTCGAAATGCTATATTGGAGGAATCCATTGTCATCTCAAATGTAATCCACTAGGGAGTCTCAAGAGAATAATCTGCTAGGGTAACTACCACGATCTCATCAAAACAATCTACTACAGGGTCATGTATAGTGGGACAATCACAACCTGAACGTCATGTTCCACTGAAAGCTCATCTCAATGGAAATCATAGGAATAGTGATCGGTAAAACAAATACAACATATCTCGGCCGAGTAATGAAAAATGCAACAGATCTGCGAGAGAACGATCATCTTCATAACTAAATGAGAGAATATGCCCTAGTATGGTATTAGATGTACCTGATCCGCCTAGATGGCTCAAGAATAACTCCATGGGGATGCATAAGAGATCTGACATGTACTCCACTGAAATGGTGATGTGGGAACCTATGCGACTAGAGTAACTCCACCCAAGAATCACGACTATATAAGAAAGTATGAGCCTGACGAAATGACTCAAGAAAGGCTCCAATAGAGAATTAGGACAAAATGAAATTGAATCATCAACCTAGCGCGTATCTCATAACTGGGGATGATCATGCAAATAAGTGGGGATGTACAAATCTCAACCGAAAGGGGAATATGCCCCAGTATAGCATCAAATGTGTGACGGGTCGGAAAATCAGATGACATCAAATCATCCATCATCAAATGCATGGTCCTGGTCATCCATGTCCATAATAGAATCAAACCCACATATCTAAGAGGTATCTCTCAGATGGAGAAGCGTAATGACATCTAAGTGTCGAGAAGTGCAAGCTTAATAGGATGGCTCCCAAGAGGCTCCACCAAGGAATCACCATAAAAATAGCGAATAGATCATCTTCTCAGCGTACATCTCGCAAGTGGGGATAAGCATGCAACTCCATCAAGATCTGTAAATCTCATCCATGATGGAAATATGCCCCAGTATGATATCGAATATGTGATAGATTAGAAAATCGGGTGACATGAAATCATCCATCATCAAATGCGCGATCTCCGTGATCCAAATCAAATCCAAACATCTAAGGAACGTCTCTCAGAATAAGAAGCATGACAACGACCAAATGCCGAGAAATGTGGGCTTGCCTGAATGGCTCAACAGAGGTATCATGATAAGGTAACGAACATGTCAACGTTTCAATGTGCATCCAGTAAGAGATGATGGCCATGCAACTCCATGAGGGTCCATAAATCTCGTCTGAAACGAAGTATGCCTCAGTATGGCATCAAATATGAGATAAACCAGAAAAACAGGTGACATTGAATCAACCCTCATCAAATGTATGATCCCGGTCATCCAAATCCATGACTGAATCGGATACAAACATCGAATAGGCATATCCCGGAAGGAAGCATGATGACATCTGAATGTCGAGAAGTGCGGGCCTAACCGGATGGCTCCCAAGAGTCTTTGCTGAGGAATCATCATAAAAATGGCTAATGAGTCATTATCTCAGTACACATCTCACAAGTAAGGATGATTGAGCGACTCAATGAAGATCCGTAGATGTCACCCGAAATGGAATATGCCTCAGTATGGCATCGGATGTGTGACAGGTCAGAAAAATAAGTGACATCGAATCATCCCTCATCAAACGCGTGATCCCGGTGATCCAAACACAGCTGAATCAGATCTAAACATCAAAGAGGCGACTCCTAGAAGAAGAAGCATGTGATATCTAAATGCTAAAAAGTGTGAGCCTGACTGAATGACCTAAGAAAGACTCCATTGGGGGATCCTGATAAGATAACAATTGGCCATCAACTTGGCATACATCTCGTGAGTGATGAGGATCATGAGACTCCATGAAGAGGGGCACTATACGCCTAGAATGAGAGATCGCAATCTACGACTTTAAGTCAAACCACTGAAGGGTGACTAAAATCAGGATGATCAACTCACTAAAAATGAGGACACAACTATCTCTGGAAATGGGGTATGCCCTAAATGAAACTCAAAGGAAAGAGATGCCACTAATGAAACCAAAATGAGAGGATGTCATAAATGAAATTAACGGTAAGGGGTGTCCTAAACAAACTGATTGAAAATGGATGCCCTAAACAAACTAATGGAAAAAGGTTGCCTTAAACAAATAGAAGGAAGTGGGATGCTTGAAATACAATGACAAAAAGGGGATGCCCTAGACAAACTAAAGGAAGAAGGATGCCCTAAACAAACTCACAGTAGGGGGATGCCCTAAATAAACAAACAATAGAGGGATGCCCTAAACGAATTGAAGGAAGGGGGATGCCCGAAACAAAATGATAATAGGGGGATGCCCTAAATAAACAAATAGTAGGGGGATACGCTAAATAAACAAATAGTAGGGGGATGCCCTAAACAAGCAAACAGTAGGGGGATGCCCTAAATAAATTGATAGTAGGAGATGCCCTAAACGAATTGAAGGAATGGGATGCCCCAAACAAAATGAATAGTAAGGGGATGCCCTAAACAAGCAAACAGTAGGGGAATGCCCTAAATAAACTGATAGTAGGGGGATGCCCTAAATAAACTAATAATAGGGGATGCCCTAAACAAAATGATAGTAGGGGGATGCCCTAAACGAACTAAGGAAGGGAGATGCCCTAAACAAAATGATAGTATGGGGATGCCCTAAACAAACTGAAGGAAGGAGGATGACCTAAACAAGCTCAAGGAAATGGAGAAGTATGCAATCTGTAAACGAAAACACCTAAAGCAAAAATAAGAAACAAGGAATGTGGTCTACAACCAGAAACACCCAAAATAACCCTAAATAAGTGATTGAGATAACAAACTCAATGAAAAGGGAGGATGCCCCAATAAAAGACTCGGAAATATCAGCAAATGGGTCGAATGACCAAGAAATCAACAGGAGATATGATAAACCCAGAAATGGGGTATGCCCAGTATGACGACTCATAAGAATCAGGAAGTAGAACGAGTAGGAAGAAAATTTGCAAAATATCTCATGAACTCAAGGATGGGGGTATGCCCCAGTGCAAAATAGTAACCAACATAAGACACCTTAATGTCACCGTATAAGACACTGTAGGATATGCTCAACGATGATGCAATGAAAAAGTCTAACATTAATGAATAAATGCTTAAACAAGACTATACATCACAGAAACTAATCAAAGCAAAACTAAATAACAGACCAAACAAATGCTGACCAAGACTCCAAGTCTGAAATGTAAGCAAAACAAGACACAACATATCAACTATTAACATAAAAACATCATCACAAATATATCAACAACCTAATAAGCCCTGCCATCATGGAAAATATTGAATCTAATGTCCAAAGGCATGTGAAAACTCAACCAGAAAGCTCAAGACTAATCTACATCTTCCTCTGATCAAAAGAAATGGATAAAGTCATGTAGGATGATGAAATATGTGAGCTCAAAATATGTGAGGCTCTGACAAGGTGGATGCAGGTAAAATGGTGCTGAATGTAGGATGTATGAGTATGTAACAAAGGAAAGTGGGTATCCAAGTCGAGCCAAGTATGTTGAGAAGTCTGAACCCAAAGTGTCAACGACTCTATGATCCATCAAAAGCAGCGATCATAAATAGAGGTGGAGTCTCAATGTCAAAATCAACAAGATGGCTATGCCCCAGTATGAATGCATCTTCTCAAGATGGGTAAGCCCTCAATGCAAGATAATATCTTAAAAACATGTGTCTGGCATAAACCGTCATCTCATAAAATCCATCACCGATGGGTAGGCAATGCCCCAATGTAGCAGCTCTGAAGCAGACATTGATGAGAGGAGTACAACCAATCATACATCATCTAATCAACATGAATCTCCATTCCTTAAAGTCACCGTGGTGGTGTGAAGAGAGTATCCAACCTCATCTAAAGAAAGACCATGTCCCAATATGAAAAAGATCAATCAAAGTGATATGCCTCAACAAAAATGCGCTCTGACATGATCATGCCCAGATGTAAGCTAATATCTCTAAGATCAATCACCAATGAAAGGATTATGCCTCGGTATAATGCAATCTCTTAAATGACTAAACTCTGCTGCATGCTCTCATAAGTGTCAGTGTCCTTATCCAATCATCGCAAACATCTGTCAACAATGATGAGAAGGCTATGCTCTTATAGACACATCCAATCAAAGCACCCAATCATATCTCATACCCCAATGTGAAAAGAATCTAATCACCTTCAAGAAATAGCTATGCCTTAAAAACCATCATCGACTAAGAAATATGCCCCTATGCAAAGTACACTAGATGAAATATACCAATCATGCCTCATGCTCCAATGTGAAAAAGGACGTCTGATCTCCTCCGAAGAGTGGCCATAACTCAAAAATCTATCATCGACTGAGAGAAGTATGCCTTGGCATAATGGCCATCTAAAAAAATCAAACCTCGACCAAGAAATGTGTACCCCAATGCTATGTATCAAACAGAATGGCTGCATACCCGATAAAAAACTCTCTGAGGGGGCTATGCCCCAGTATAGGGTCATACCACAACTCCTGGCCTATCATAATCAAAATGCTCTCCAACCAATCCCAAGTATCGCCCACATGAGAGCTATTAAAACACGGTGCATGATATCATGGCCTCAGAGTGGTCTTAAGACCCAGGACGTAACGTAGGCTAAGATAATAAGGTGAAAGAAATGAAAAGAAACATGCGCAAATACCCAATGATCAGAAGCCCATGCTCTCATATATGAAATGCATCATGTATAGTAAATCCCGTAAGCCATAGACCTGAGGATTCCTAACGTGAATATGATGTCGATGAGGAGACAAATGGAGCAAAATGAATTGATAGTGATATGTGCAATGATGACGCAAAGAGAGTATCAAACCCGATATGGGTTACTGTAAGAAAAGAATAAGACGTGAAGTGAAAATGATGAATCAGAAGTGAAAACGAGGATAATGATGAAACAAATAACACAAAAAGGAGTAGTGATCAACTCAAATCAAACATAGAGTGAAGTCACATCAACAATGAATGTAATAATGGAAGGGATAATGACCCAGAGCTCCTAAGAGAAGGTCACTCATCTCGCTCTCAAAATATACAAAAAGATGAATACAAAGCATGGAGGGTCTCGAAAAGTTGGCATACGAACTCCCATCAACAAACATACTCAATCAAGTGACCCTTGAACATCAATATACACACTCAATGATAGAAAATAATACACACATGCACTTTTTTTTTTCTTTTCTTTTCACTTCTATTTTTTTTCATTCATTTTTTTTTATTTTCATTTTTTTTAACATATATACATATATATACACTCTGAACATGAATAAATAAGCCCCTAAAGATGATATCAATAATGGATAGACACGCTCTCGAATGTTAATGTAGCATAAACTCTCTCTAACAAAGTGACCTTCTCAAGCTGAAGATCCCTGGATCAGCGTCCGTGGGATAGATAGTGGAAATGTTTTGACTACCCTCCATGTAATGAACTGAGGAGGATCACCACTCAGGGCGAAAGGAGATGGTGCAAAACAAGCAATAGGTAGAATAGAGAAGATGAGATGAATAACACAACCGATAAAGTGTGATGAAAATGCAGTGGTGTAGTGATAGGAAAATATAATGAGAAGAGCGTGCCCCTAGGTCCAAGGCTCGTGAAACTCCCAAACAATGAATGCATATACTAAAGGGCCCCTATCTCGGTGTGAAAAATGTGAGCAAGGTGATAAAAAAGAAAGGCTATAATGCGCGTGCGAGGCTCAATGGGCTAGCAACGGACTATATATATCAAAATGGTGAAAGGGTACATGGCTAACCGAAATAAAGGCCACCCATCCTGCAACCACAGTCTCAAACATCGTGCTCTCAAACCCTTAAATGATCGATACTAAATATCAATGTCCATCTGATATAACCACGTCAACCCTCTAGAATCGTGCATCGAACCATACTGCAAATGCTCCACAATAATCTCAAAGGTAATCCTTTCAAAGCAAAGTAAATGACGATCTCATCAGGCACAACTGCTCATCACAAGCTAACTCTCATCATACAAGATCAATCTTTATACTCATGGCAGAATAAGTGACGCTTTATCAAGTAATCGAACAATCCTCACGTCGTAAGCCACCCAAAAATCGTAAGTCATCCCTCGCCATGCGAGATCAACCCTGGGCTCAAACTCCTCACACTCTACCTGGTCGGATCAAAGAAATGATATACAAAGTTAGAACAATTAGGGATGGAAAGGTCATGTAATGGTCTCAAGGGTGACATTGTGCAATGCTCACAATGGATGGATGTAGGTCAAAGTAGAGTCAAGGTGTGAGAGTGGGTAAGACACTGCTCTGATCATAAGAAGATGGGTCACAGTCTCAAACTCCCTAGGTCAAATCTCCGATCCTAGGCTAATAAGCTCAATATCCTTCATGATAGGTCAAGCCTCAAGACCTCAAGGTGCAAGTGAAGAGATGTCTCAAATCAAAAGTACAACACATCATATGATATATGGTCCTGTGGTAGCAATCTAAAACTGGATAAATGACAAAAAAATCTAAAGTCATAGAGGTGTCCACTGTGAGATGGCTACAAATGTGACTAAAGAATCTTTATCAGTAATCCAAAAAATAAATGAGGTGTGAAAAACAACACTGTCATGAGATCAATACTCCATCTATAACAAAATATCCTTGATTCACTTTCAACCCGAGCTCCATAAAGAAAAAATGATAAGGTGACAAAGGTGAACCTCTCAAAACTGGTGTGAATGTGAAAACATGCCTTTCATCTCTCTGTAATGAAAATATTGGGTTCAAAATTGAAATAGGCAAATTGACCAAAGAATGAAGTATTGAGCCCATGACATGTGGAGAATGTGAAAAAGTGAGCATAATCAATGAGCATATCCCAAAACGTCAAGTAGAAAGTGACAATAAACCGAAATAAAGCTAACTCAAGAAAGGAAATCTATCTAAAACCCCTAAGAAGAAAGTGTGGCAAACTCAATGAGTGACAGGAAGAAACCAAAATCATACAACAAGAGGTGGTCCAACTGATACTCAAACTCGCACCGATATCTAAGCACTCTCAACTGGAGACCAAAAAATGGAATATGGGATCCGAACTGTAACTAAAGAGGTTCTAAAGGCCCTCAGATGCACCCACGTGTAGGGAAGAAAGTCCTGATCGAAGGATCTAAGGCTCAACCTACAAGGTCAAGGTGACTCTAAAAAGAAATTTGGTGGACTTTAAAGGATCCCTAGTAGAAGCGATCGTACCCTCCGATGGTACGCAACCCTCTGCACGCCTCCGAAAAGACGGGGCTCTTCCATGCAAGGTGGTCATCACCTCCACACATGCACTACCTTAACATCCTAGGGGATTTCCTATGGTAAAAGCTCTCACAACTCTCAGCACTTAGTAGTCGACTAAAGTGCACAATGAGTGGTGTAGGTGCATCTGAAAATCCTATCAAACTAAGCAGAAAGAAAACACACTAGTCATACAAATATCATCAAATCTAGCTCTGGGCTATACAGGTCTTCAATTATAGGACTCCAATCGACATCAAAGTGTCGTTCTCCTCCAGAATGCTCCCAAACATTGGTATAACCCATCGCTAGACCCTACTCCTAATATCTGGCTCGATCGGAGTAACAAACACACACAAGGCCTCACACTTGCAAAAGTGAGAACTGGAATGAAGGAAATGATCGAAACCAAGAGAGTTGGAAGTAAGGGGATAGATGTGCGGCCCATATGGACATACGACATGCAGTCATACAGAAGAAAGACAATCATGCAACATACAGTCAAGCATAGTACAAAATATATCACTCATGTACACAAACAAGCTATGACAATCAGGTGAAAAGTGATACAGACATCATGCTCAAAGACGATCAAGAGAATATACAAACAAGTGAATCAATGTGTCAAATCAAGCAATATATAACAATGAATCCATACATGCAAGGCGATCAGAACAATCATGGAAAAATCAGAATCACTATGCTAAGCAAAGCAAGATAAGCAATCAATGTAATCAACATGTCAATATCTCAAACAAATATAGCGATGAAGTACTAAAGAAATAGATATCTCGGAATCCTCAATCAAGACAAATCAATCATCATAATCAGCATGTCAAATATATCAAACAAATATACCAATGAAGCATAAAGAAAATCACTATATCAAAGTCCCCAACCAAGATAATCGACCAACACGATCAACATGTCAATCTCCCAAGTGAAAACAAACAACCAAGCATGCATCCAATGGTATCGGGAACTCTCAATGTGCAATTAAGAGATAGGTGCCCACTAATTGACTCATCAAACACCACATTTGCTTCATCTTAAGTTCAAGCTTGACCCTCTAAACGTTCCCCAGTGGAGTCACCATTTTGTGGACCCCGTCTTTCGGCTCATGCATTTTCCACTCGATGGCGAGCTCGATTTTTATTTGAAAATGATTTTATTTATAAAAAACAATGACTTGGAGCCGCCACTTATTTTTGTTTTATTTTTAAAATGGTGAACAAAATAAGAAAGAAAACCCTAAGTGTGACTCTTTATTTTGGAAAATGTGGTATGTGAAAAACCAGATCGGGCTCGGGGATCAAGTTACTTATCGGGAAGGTACGATAAAGACAGTAGCACCCCTCTAAGTCCCTAAATTCAGATCTCTACTAATAAAATGAAGCTGACGTGGCAATCAATAGGAAAATCAATGGATACTCAAATCGAACATGCACATATGGAAATCAAAACATGCATAGAAAATGACCAGAATGGGAGTGGATGCATACCTGGGCCACGAACGAGCAATGCGCTATCATAAAAATGGGGTCAGTGTATAATAAAAAACACAAAACATATCACATGCATCACCAAACAGAAATTAAAACTGTTCGAGGGAAACTGGATTTTTGAAATTTATTTGAAAATCGGAGTTTTAGAGATTATTAAAAAATCGGATTTTTAGAAATTAAATGTAAGAATGAGAATTTTAGAAATTAAATTTGAAAGAAATTGGAATTTTGAAAATTATTTGAGTGATTGGGATTTTAAAAAAAATAAATTACGAAAATTGGGACTATGGAAATTAAATTTTGAAAGAAATCAGAATTGAAAATTATTTGAGAAGTAGAAACTATGAAAATTGAATTATAAAAATTGGAAATCTTGGAAATCGTTTGAAGGCGGAATTTTTATAAATGAATAAAATGATAATGATAATGATAATAATAATAATAAATGAGTAATTGAATAAAATGCGAGAATTGGAATATTGAAAACTGAAAATTAAGTTCAAAGATAGGAAAATTGGAATTTCAAAGAACTAAATTTGGAAATCGGAATTTTGAAGAATTATTTAAAGATGGAATTTTAAATAAATGAATGAGTGAATAAATAAATGAATTGAATAATAATAATGACGAAATAATAATGATCGGATAAATAATTGCGAAAGTTAGAATTTTGGAAATTGAACTTAGGGATTAGAAATTTAAAGAATTATTTAGAGATGGAATTTTAAATAAACGAACAAATGAATAAATAAATGAATAGAATAACGAAAATAATAATGATTGGATAAATAATTGTGAAAGTTAGAATTTTAGAAATTGGAAATTGGAAATTGGACTTAGGGATTGGAAATTTAAAGAATTATTTAGGGATGAAATTTTAAATAAATGAACAAGTGAATAAGTAAATGAATGGAATAATAATAATAATGAAAATAATCGTTAAACAAATGAACGTGAATAGTGAAACTTTTGAGATTGAAAATTAGATTTGGAAGTAATAACGAAAATAATACTTAAACGAATGAACATGAATAGTGAAATTTTTTAGATTGAAAATTAAATTTGGAAAACGAAATTTTGAAAAATTGAACTTTAATGATTGGAATTTTTAAAGGGAATAAACAAATAAATAAATGAAATAATGATAACAATAACGAAAATAATATTTAAACGAATGAACATGAATAGTGGAATTTTTTAGATTGGAAATTAAATTTGGAAGTCAGATTTTTGAAAAATTGTTTAAAGACGGAATTTTTTTAAAAAGAAATAAATAAATAAATAAATGGAATAATAATAATAATAACAAAAATTATAGTTAAACGAATGAACGTGAATAGTGAAATTTTTTATATTGAAAATTAAATTTGGAAAACGGAATTTTGAAAAATTGAACTTTAATGATTGGAATTTTTAAAGGAAATAAACAAATAAATAAATGAAATAATGATAATAATAACGGAAATAATATTTAAACGAATGAACGTGAATAGTGGAATTTTTTAGATTGAAAATTAAATTTTGAAGTCGGATTTTTGAAGAATTGAACTTTAATGATTGGGATTTTTAAAAGAAATAAATAAATAAATAAATATGGAATAATAATAACAATAACGAAAATAATATTTAAATGAATGAACGTGAATAGTGGAATTTTTTAGATTGAAAATTAAATTTAGAAGTCAGATTTTTGAAGAATTGAACTTTAATTATTGGAATTTTTAAAATAAATAAATAAATAAATATGGAATTATAATAATAATAACGAAAATAATATTTAAATGAATCAACGTGAGTAGTAAAATTTTTTAGATTAAAAATTAAATTTGGGAAATTGGAATTTTAGAATTACTTAAAAATAGAATTTTAAAAGTAAATAAATAAAATAATAATAATAACAAAAAGAGTAATGATTAAATAAATAAATACGGAAATGGGAATTCCGAAAGACTATTTTAAAATGAAAGCTTTAAAAATTATTTGAGAAGTGGAATCATGAAAGGAATTTTGGAAACCTAGAGTTAGGAAAATTGTTAAAATAATAAGAAGATAAATAAAAAGTCAAAAGCTTACTGGGCCATATGCCAAAGTGACCACACTTAGAGGTGGCCATGGTGGGAATTTTCAAATGATGTTTGAACATCCTAGCAACCCAAAGAAAAATAAAGCAAAGCTCCTCCCTTATAGAGCCGACCAATCCACATCGTTCCCCGATCAAAATACAAATACGATTAAACGGAATGAATAAAAGAACTGAAGACGTTTCCAATACCGACAGCATGAGGCTTGGCGATTACTAACGTCTTGCAACGTGCACATCATGAATTTACATCTATGCCCCACCATCAACCACAAGATATTTTCAATTGTAATGCCTTAGATACTTCCTAGCATGGCTACAACTGCTCTCTTGGCTTTCCTATTATTATATTCCTCTTTTCTTTTTGAACCACGACCCCTCTTTTTTACTTCAACAATTTCACTCCCTTTCTCCTCCACACGATTAAATACGATGGAATCCATTTTTTTTTTTCAATAAAAACTCTAAGTACAACTGGGTCTATGTTAGAAGCTCATCCAATTTAGTGAACTGGCTGTCATTCAAGTGGGGGGCCTCCTAAGATACTACTTGTTCTGCATCCTCTTCCTTCACCCGTTCTTTCATCAGCATCTCTTCTTCCTTTGACATGGTTCTAGATATAAGAGAAGAATCTCCACTTTTTGCATCGAGGGGAAGAAGTATGTCATCCTCCATCTTAACTTTAATTTTCTCCTCACAAATACCCTCATCCTCCAAGACTGAAGTCAGAGAATCTACAGAGGCGTCATCCTTTACTTCGTTACTAGGTTCCATTTTCTAACCCTAACAATCTTGAGAGTTGCGGTGTTGGTGGTCACAGAGCAACATACCACAACTGACAAGAGAAGATGGAGTATTTAATACCCAGAAATGGTCAAGATGGATTGTTTACCAGGGACTCGGTGGCTCACTCGCTGAGCTTCCAGATTTATCTTTGAAGTGCATGTCAAGAGAAGATGACAAGGAAAACAAAGCAATAATATACCCAAGTAACAAATGCAAGCCAGAAAACGACTAGATAAATGCATGAAGAGCGATATAATAGGGAAAATGGATAGAAAATCTACAGTACTTGTATCTGGAAGTCTCTTCTCTGCGCTAGATGTGCTCGCCTTTCAGCACTCGTCTAAACGCAGAGGTACTCCCCTCCTCCTCGGCTTCTCACTGGTTCCTCCTTTCTCAAGCCAACTTTTTCTTTTTTCCTACCATCCCCCAAGGTGTCTTTTCTAAGCTCTCTTTCCCTATCAACCCTTCAGACCTGCTCCCTGCTGCCCTCTCAGTTGTCTCATCAAGCCGTCCCCAAAATGCTCACCCATCAGGGTGGTCAGAAAAAGAAAAATAAAAAAATAAAATAAAAATAAAAACCTTCTCATTCGAGGGGGTCTACACTACCCTTTCTATTGTAATTCATTTCCATTAAAGAAAAATAGAAAATTTTATATAAAAAATAAAAATAAAGATTTTATAACTTTAAAAAAATTTCAAATTTTTAAAATTTTGAGTAGTAAAATTTTTTTTAATACTTTAATTTTTTTAATCAATATTCAAAAATGGTTATATTTTTAATATAAATTTCTAAAAACTATTATATTTTATATAAAATTTATTATATATTTTAAAATAGGAAATGAGGCCAAATGTACACTACAAAAATAAGATAAGGTTGTGCACCTAAAAAGGCTAGTCAAGATTAATACGTTGCAGGTCAAGTCATAGCCATAACATAAAACGATGCACCAAAAATAACGGGGTATGGCAAGTCAAAGCTATAGACATAACTTAAAAGGCCAACTTAAAAGTAGAGTATAAATTAGTTAAGGCAACAAAAAAGCTTTAAAAGGTTAAGGATATTAATTTGAGTTATAAACAAGGTTTAAAATATTAGTAAATACGAATATGTCAGTATTTGAATTTTATGAATATATTAGAACATCGGTAGATATTTTTTACACAAATATTGACTTAGAAAACTTTCAAAAAAAATGATAAAATAAGAAATAATATATATGTATATATATATTAAATTTATTTTGTAAGTGTAATTGATATAAGTACTATTAAAGATAATATTTATCAAATTTTTATAAAAAAAAATTATATTAAATTCCTTTAATATATTTATATTCATTTATTTTAAAATTTTAAAATTTTTTATTAAAAGTGTCCTAAGCACAAGTCTTTTTAGTAAAAATGTTTTATTTAAAAGTGTTTTTGAGAAAATCACCTATTAAGTGCTTCTCTAATAAATACTATAAGTGATTTTTTAATTTTTTTTTTTTTTAAGTGTTTATTAAATTTTATCAAACATTTGATTTATTTATTTTTTTCAAAACATTTTTTTTTTTTAAATTAGAAGTATTTAATAAAAAAAAACTATGAAATCGACTCTTAAAGCATTGATAGAGGCTAACTAAATAAACTTGAAATCATAGAGGGAGAAGACCATAAATCACACGGGTCTATGATAGTAGTTTAATGGGTAAAGTCTATTAGCTAGCTAAAGTAATTATACTTAACCTCCAGTTACTAATTTAATTAGTGTTATTTAAGTTGTCAGCTAATGAATGGCTAATAATAATTTACTCAAAAATGGAAAAAAGTTAGAATGTTGTTTAAATACATCATTTATTTTTTATTTAAAAAAAAATAATAATAGTAACTTTTATATAAAATGGAGGAACCTTTTTGTAAAAATAATAGTAATAAAAAAATAATTAAATACCACTAATTTTGAATTAAATTTTTTGGAAAATAATTACTCTTATGCTTTAAAATTAGAAATAAAATGAAAATTATATCCAAACAACCCCTTAAATAGTAAGGTGAACAAATGTTAGTATAGGTGAACAAATTCTAGAATGCAATAGAATAAGAATCCAAAACGGCACCTCCATCCATCTAAGAAAGTCTCTTGATTTTCTTGGCCTTTTTTCCACAAGAATTTCTCTAAATTTCCCTTCAGACTAGGAAAATGAATGAAGAAGATCAAGAAGGAGATGAAGTAAGCATGGACGTCCATCAAACCATTGATCATGGCAAGAGAAAGGTAGAGGAAGAAGCTGCATCGAAATCCAAAGAATATGCATTCTTGCTTTTTTTCTATACTTATTCTCAATTCTCAACATATTCTTTATTTTAAATCATTTCTTGTCTAGCCTTTACTTTTCTTCTTCACGTGTGCTTGTTTTGATGGAAAATGGGAACGGGCAAAGAAATGAGGTGGTGATGCCAATTGCCCAGGATCAAGCTCTGTTTTAATTTCAAAGTAGTTTAGAACTTGAAAAAACATCCTCGAAAATGATAGTTGCCCAGGATCAAGCTTTGTTTGAACAAGTTTTTCTTTCTCCTTGCTTTATTTCTTTCTTGAATTCTTTAAATTGGACTTCGACAGGCCATGCTGTTGTCTGGTCCGTGTTATTTAATTCTTGATCATTCCCTCTGTTCTAGAAACTTCAAGAATTTGTACCACTGTTATGCCTTTTAATAGAATAAAGTGTTTTCGGAATTGTTTTGTATTGTTTTCACTTGTTTTCTTATGGTTATTTTAAGAAATAATTATACAATTATGTAGAATAATTTAAAATAAAATATTAGATATAAAAATTATTTTTAAACATATTTAAAAAATATTAAAAACAGTTTAAGTTTTCAAATAGACTTTTGTTTTATAAAAAACAGAAAATAGTTCAAAAACTATTTTATAGCATTGTTTTTAAAATGAGTTACCAAATGGACCCTTATTCATTTTCTCATCTATTTCATGTTTATTTAAACATGTGAATGAAAGAGAAAAAAATAAAATAAGATGTCTATTTTCACTCGTCATTTTCATGTACCAAACATGTTTAAATAAATTAATATTTCATATTTTATTTAATGTATGTTAATATTCGTGTGCTAGAAATCAATATTCTTGTGGTGATCCATACACACGTTACTCCTGTCAAAATACACAATAAATGAAATAAAATTAAAAATAATGATATTGGTCCAAGAAAATAAAATCACTATATACCATTTCATTATTCTTATTTTACATCAAATAAATTTTTCTAAATTATATTTTCTATTCATTATAAATTTTTGGTATGTTAAATAATTTAACACTGAAAATGTATTTTCATTATAAATAATTTATTTATTTCACTCGTTTTTCGTTTTTGAAGCTTCGATCTTAAAATTCCTTCATTTTTTTTTAGAGTTGATTAAATATGATAAGTTTATGATGATGAATGATACATATTTGTATTCTTATAAATATAATGTTATGATTTTGTGAAAACATTAAAAATGGTAATATGCTAGTATTCTATATCATATATACTTTTCTAAGGATCATTTATTTAGATAATTTAACTATAGCTTTTAGTTTATAAGCTTTATAATAATAATTTTGAATATTATGAGGATGGAAACTTAAGTCAACAAATACAGAAGTATATTTGAAAAAGAACATTAGCTTTGCAAACACAAGAGTGTGGAATAGTTGAATTCACATGGAGTGGTACAATATGTTAAGATCAAATAAGTGGATGGGGTTTGGATACTCTCCACCTTTTTTTTCAAGGAAAAGAAAAATATTTGGGTTCAATTATGGATTTAGGGCTTTTTTTTTTTTTACATCTTAATTATGTAGTATTTGAGTGTTTAGCTAGGTTGGCAATTCTGAACAAAATTTCTAAGTTTCACTTAACTCGGTTTTTCCAATCCTTCTTTGGACTACTTACCTAATGAAGATAAAGTTGTTGAATTTGTTATGAGGCAAAGGTATGTAGTTGAGGTTGGAGTTGGAGTTGGATGAAATTTGAATTAACCACATTTTCAAAATGTTGATTGTCTTGAAACATTTTAAAAGAGTTAGGGAAGCATGAGAAAAATATTTTGCTAAAAGGTTTTTGTTCCCCTATTTCTAGATCGTTCCAAGTGGAGGGACAAATCGATACCAATTAACCTCCTTTTAAGGTCAGTTTTCAACCATTAGATTAAGGGTTTCTTTTCCTTTTTAAATACAAATTTCTCTAATTTTTGGAAACTGAGAGACTGTAGCAATCGTTCTTGTGCTCCTCATTCCCTTCTCTCTTTGAGGTTGCTTGCTTTTCAAGAAAATTTCATTCAAGTTTTCAACCAAAATTTTTAATGGATTTTCTTGAGAAAGAATGGGATGATTCTTCATTCATTCATATCTCAATTTTGAATCTATTTGGGTTTGTGTAAAAACAAATGTTCTTCTTGTGTGAATTCAAGAAGAGCCCGAGATTGAGCTTGATGTGGACTCCAAGTGTGCTTTGGAAGAAGAAGAAGGTGAGAAGTTGAAAGTGAAAGATACTAGTTAAATGGTCCGGAAAGGATTGGTATGCTTGAACTAGGTAAAATCTTGTATTCAGTTTTTATTCTTCAGAGTGGACATTTTTTATTGGTTGTTGGCCCGTGGTTTTTTACCTATTCGGAGGTTTTCCACGTTAAAATTTGGTCTCATTGTCTCTCATTCTCCTTTTCATTTCAATTTCAATTTTAGCTATCTTTGATATTTTGGACATCTAATTTTTGGTTGAATGTTGAGGTAAAATATATATGAGTTACCTTTAATGTTGTTTTTGAATATTGTTCATAGGTATATTTGAGATATTTTGCTCTTGTTATTAATAAAAAATTGTTCTCAGTCTTTGTGTTGGGGAGTGTTGGAACATGTGCATATGAATTGCATTTTATTCTTATTGGGGAGTGTTGTTGCATTCATGTTTGCATGTGATTTCTAATTTGTGTTTTAAGGTTTTCCACGTTAACTTGTGTTGAGAGATTTTTAAATTGGCCTATTCACTCCCCCCACCTCTAGGTGTATTCTATCATTGAGATTCACCTTTCGTAGTAAAATTATTATATTTTAATTATTATTTGAGTAAAAAAAAAGAAATAGCTTCTAAATTTCTTACAAAACTTTTTAAAAAAATTTTAAAATTGCCTGCAAGTTCCAATACTTTAAATAATTATAGAATTAACAAAAACATTGATGGATAGAAATTTTATGAATTCAAATTTAATGAGAAAAATTATTACTTTTCAAGTTAAAAATAAATGAATATAAATTAATAATAAAATAAAAGATTATCATATGATACTAAAAAATTGTTTTTGGGTGTCATTCATATTATAACATATTACAAATCAACAAAATAATCTTATTTCTTTGTATATTGTTACACATGTCAACCAATAAAGAATAAAATAATCTAATTTCTTTTCTCTCTTGTTATACATATCAATCACTCGTATTTGAATTTTGTTATGCCACTCATGCATTTTGAACCTTAGAATTTTCTTTAAATAAAACAAAAACAAAAAATATGAACAAAAGAGATATTTTCATTTAATCTTGTAAAGTTGCCCCATTGATGACATGTAACAATCAACTAGTGCATAGCAGTCATTTACTTATGGCGGCTTACTGCCTGGCCAAGTTTTGGTCAAGTGGGACTACTTGGACCAACTTTATTTGGGTTGCCTACCTAACTATCTTACTCTTTGGGTACCCACATAACCTATAATTGAAATTTCATGAAATGATTTATTAGAAGAACACATTAACAAATCCCATTAAAGCTTCATGAAATATATTTCCAACGTAACTACATGAATCACATTTATAGATCACGTAAAATATAACATTTGTCACACGAGAAGTTCTTTAGAATGGTGATTAATTTTTACTTCTAAAATAGTCTAGGAATTGGAGATGGAGGTGTCATTGGACTGTTATGAATAGCAAGCTTTGATGTCCTACTTGGACTTTTTACATTGATGTGCCCTATTCGAGTCTCTCTCTTGGTGCTACACCTACCATGGTATTGCGTCCATGGCTCACCAAGTCATCTCCTTGCGCAAGGCATTGAGCCTTTGTGCCACCTTGCTGTAGTCCTAGATATGAAGAAGATGAAGCTAATTTAGCAATAGGTGCTCAAATGAATTTTAAACATTTTACAGTTCATTGAAATTTTCAGAAATACATGGACTTACAGAAAGGCTCTCCATGAGAAGATATTCCACATCCTCTACGGAAAGTTTGGTGCCCTCTGCAATGATATTCAATGGAATGGTACCATCTTCTGAAGGACGGCTACAAGATCCAATATATCAGTTGAATTCAGCAATAACTTTCTGAATCTTGCCCAGCAATCACAAGTAAAAGGATATTGTTAACATACCTGAAGATGATATCCATCAAGCAGAGAATGATTTCTGGTAGCTTCTTCTAATTCTGAACCAATGTCGGTTGAGAACTCATCAGCATTATGGACACGGCATAATTCTTGATAGTAGAGTAAATCATCATAGTTGGATGCCTGGAGTATCTAGTAGAGCCGCTCAACCTTTTTCCCCCAGGAGACTTTCTATCTGTAGGAGTTGGTAAAACATTTGGATCCAATGAAGACATTGTGCAGTTCTCTTTTGGTAAATCATCAGGCGCAATAGCTCGCTGGGCCTAGGGATGATTGCTGAAGAATTCTTAACGGATTAGAATTGGAGCATCCAGTCAACACCAAAGGATTAAATATGATAAAGCTCAAAATTCCACCATTACTCGAAGCCTGTAAAATACACTTGACCCAATAGCTGCAGGAAATTCTGTGAGGGTTGTTTCCGGAATAAGGTTGAGCTGAAGGTGTTTTTACGACTCTATTGGACCATCATCCCCAGGGAGGCCAAATATGTGGAGGTTCCGTTCCATTGATCCCACAGCCAAGTATTTGCACCTATCTGGACCAAATTTTACTCGAGTTGTTTTGCCTGCATGCAGGACCAGAAGAAGTCATATTGAAGATTGTAATGGAAGAATGATAGGACAGCAAGATAAATGGGACACAAGTTTGCAAGAAAACAAGACAAAACCAGTGCCAGACAAATTAGTGAAAGTTTTGATTCAGTTCCACTCCGATTTTACTTTGGCAACTTGGTAAACTCTGCAAAACCAGAAGCCTTAATACCAATTTCCAGTTAACCATAAGAAGTTCTTCTAAGGTTTCATTAAAAACCCACCTATTGTAATCTTTCAAAATACATGAAAGAAAATGATACAACACATTAAATCCCCAGACTATGTCTAGAATAAGCATCTATAACTGAACTTGCATATAACAGGATAGTTTAACAACTTCAAAAACTAGGTTTCAGAGAACTGCCATCTGAAAATAATTTAAAGATAGGCATATGTAAATTAATCATAACAGCTAGTATCAGAAAAAAAGAAAAACCAATTTAACAAAACAAGAGGCTAACTAAATAAATTTATATAGCTTGCCATTGCAAAGGTCTGTCGTGGATGAAATTACAAGCTGCCACATGAACCACAAAAGACAAGTACCTTGCAGATTTTAGAATTTACTTGACACACAATTTGACACTGAATATTCATTTTCTAGAGAAGTTCCCACCAATTTTGAGGCTATCTTCCACACAACTTCTGAATTTCTTTTGGTCAGAAATCAATTGTTTGGGCAATAGGACTGACATGTTTTCAGTAGAATGTGAAGAATATGCACAACTATATTACAAGAAGGTGGATTGAACTTACTTTCCACCAACATAAGGAATGCCCTTCCTTGAATTGGCAGGAATCTCGCCTTGAACCCAGGCATAATTTTTGTCATTTCCTGGACAATTTTGGGATCCTCAGTGTAGCTCACCCCACCTTGGATCTCTGCATACATATTATATATAAAGGGGTCCAAGATTAGAATAGTTTGAGAGCCATATGTCATTTCATTAATACCAAAATTTTATTCAAATGATTTTCAATAGTACACAATACAGGATGCCAAGGCATATGCACAACCAGCAGCTCTAACTTCAAGGGCAGTTGTAGGATGACATAATCAGCCAAGTAATGATCAAACATCCTCTGCAATAAAATACTTAACCTAAGTCGGAGTATTTTGAGAATGGGAAGAGTGATACACCAAATTCCCTTTCAATGAAATAGAATATGAAGATGAAGAAAAGTCATTACCATTACTATCAGTATATTTCAGAGTATTTGGATTCCCATGCTCAAGAAAATTTAGAAAAGTGGGGAAACCAAATTTTCTTATGATTTCGTACAATATGTGCTCCTCACCAAAGTGTTAGTATTCTACTGTATATGAGAACAAACAAAAAAAGCTCAGAATTGCAGGGGAAAAAATTATATAAAGGGCAGCAATAAATTAATAATCCAAAAACTGAAAGCACAAAGAGAGGGAGGAATTATAGACCTTAATAATTAAGAGATTATATAGACAACAGACAAAAATGAAAGAAAGCATATAGGTTTAGGAGAACAATGAAATTAAAAAAAAAAAAAGAAAAAAATTAAAGTGAGCTCTCTTTCCATATGTGTCAACCATCGATAAGCCATACACATTTATCTCTTGAATATTGAACCAATTTGAGTAAGTTCTCAACAATATATTCAACCAAATCGAGTAAGTTCTCAACATTATCTAAACTTTGGACAGAAAACACAAAGCAACTTATGATTTATTGGCAAATGATTAGTCGTTAATGATAACAAGCATGAAAAAATTTCAAAGCTAACCTAATTATTCAACAAACATGTACAATGAACTTAAATAACATTATTAATTTTTCCAAAAGTAATTGGTTGACATAATTATAAGTACATTCATCCAAAAATATTAAATTAAGTCACAATTCAAAACCATGGAGAAGGTTTGCCTAACATGGGATCTATTTAAGATTTCATATCTTTAGTAAACTACTTTTGCATCAGAAAAACAGAAACAGAGGCAACAATTTTAGAAGACCGACAGTATAATGATAAAAAAATGGTCATAAAAAATGGAGGGATTGCACTCCTGAAATATATTATAGATGATATGCTTGAATGAAAGAGCATAGTAGTCCTCTTGACATCTTTCAATAAGTATAACATTCTGAAATATATTATAGATGATATGCTTGAATCAAGTATCGTTTTAATGTCACTTACTCTTGCAATGGTACTCCCTTTCAAAGTACTTTTTCAAACTATTGAGTCTGGCTACTTCAGATATGAGAAGAATAGTGCTACCTTCAATGGTCATTGCAAAGCATTTAGGTTCCCGAGCTTGAGAAGCTTCAAAGATGGGAATTAACCAAACTCATGTTTTACTGATTCAGCAGTATATGCTCCTCACTCAACTCTCAGCTATAGACTACACATAGGAATAAAAAAATCAACATTGCAAGCAAAGTATAACACTTTTTTAACAAACTGATTGAGAAGTAATAAACAATAAAGGGATCAAAAGCATAAGCCTGAATAGAAAGAATGGTTGTGACCAATAACAAAAACTGAGGGCTAAGGTTGGTGATGCAATTGAGATAACCCTTTTCATATTCATCAGCCATCCATAACTGGCCAACATTTGTCTCTGGAACATTGAAGGGCTCAAACAGCATAACAGCGTTGTCATGGTGGCTCAGACACTCACAAATGGCATGGAAAACAATTCTCTTTTGCTTGTGTACCCAACTGTACAATTAAAAATGAAAGAAAAGGCAGAAGTAGAGGAAATATTAATTTATCAGTGTTTGTCGCCAGCTTATTAGTCATGATGAATATTACTAGAATAATGCAATATTTGTAACTGATGGGTTCTAAAACAATAAACATGAACCGACAAAAGTAGGAAGAGAGGTTGGCAGTGAAAACCTGGAATTGTGGAAGACTCGCTTGAATTAAAAGAGACCAGTGAGTCCTTCATGCACCACCATCCATATATAAATTTGTCCTTTTCCTTTTGGCATCTTCTCCTTATGTATTAAGAGATTTTGAGGCTATGTAGAGTGCCAATGGATTGTTACCTTCCAGTGGTGTCAAGCCACCAATCCAAATGGTTATGAGGCTTCCCTTTGAATTGTGTGCCACTATCATCATCCTCATTCTCAAACAGATGTTCTTCTTAGCAGCTGTGACAAGCTGAATACGTTGAGACATTGTTCTCTGCACAGACAGTTTACAGTCTTGGAGAGAGGGGAGGTGTCACAGTCCCACCTCTAGCAGAGATATTTGGAGACTTCCATGAAGACAAGGCCAATGTGAACTCCAATCAGCTTTAGTTCCTCACTATTTTGAAGATGCAAAATTTTCAAAACTTAGTGATCTATGCATTTATTCGAACATATAGACAGTAACATTATAAAAATTGAAGCTGTTAAAAGCAATACAGAACATGGATTGCAAACCTGAAATTTGTTGTAGATGACATGCTTCAATTGAAGAACAGAAATCCTATTAAATCAGGTACCATAGCTAGTCAATATCAATTTCAGGAAAGTTGAAGTGTTGAGTGACACATTCCTTCCGGCAGTGATTTCAATTCCAGGCCAACAACATTTCAAGCTCATTAAGAGATGTCAGGCTGTCTCTAGTCCGGTAAGTTACAAAACAAGAGAAATTGATGATTTTAAGGATTTCCAGAATGTTACCATTAAGGATTTCCAGAATGTTACCATTTCCAAGCTCCAATAGCGGAAGCATCAACTCATTGTTCGACAAAAAAAGCTCTTTGCAACATTTATTCCACCTCTCAAAGGTGATTAAATGTTGCATCCACTGATAGAGATGTCCAAGCCCCACCATTATCCTTTTTACATTGAATTTACACCATTACATCTGCAAGAAAATAGCAAGATCATTTTAGCAAAACAGAACTAGCAATTGATATCTTTAAAGATACATTTTTCAAACTTTACTAATTACAAGCATGCTTTCAGGCCACAAAGGTTCAACTAATAATAATATCAAGGAACATTGCATTTTCTCTATGCTAACTCTATCAATGGTTGACATAATAATCAAGTGTTTTTGTCTATGTTGTGCTTTAGTTCAAGTGATATTTAGAAAATAGTATTAAAGCATAGGAATATCCTACTGTTTTGTCTATGCTAATACATACACATAGCATAGAGAAGACAGGGACTGTAGAAAAGATAGCAAAATTCCTTTCTGCATGAGTCATCTAAGAGTATAAATTTTTGGGCCATGTGAAATTTTAGGCAAATTCAAGACTGATCTCCTTTGGGCTTTAGGCCAATGAATAATCTCGAGTTTCAAATTTGCAAGAAATAGTAACTAAATCAATCCTAGCGTTTTCCAAAAATCTTAGGATGTAAAAATTGAAGTAACATGATTACCTTGGTCCTCAATTACCAATTAAGAACTTGTCTAATTGTACATTGATTGGAAGATGCAACATTTTCATACTCAGTGATCTAAGCATTTTTCCAAATAGATTGGGGAAAAAAATGATAAAAATTGAAGCTATTAAAACAGGAAGAACCATTGGATTGCAAACCTGAAATATATTGTAGATGACATGCTTGAATTATAGAACAGAAATCCTTTATGAATCAGCCATCCATGTCAATTTCGAGAACATTGAAGTGCTGAGGGCACACATCCCCCCCTCTGGCAGTGATTTCAATTTAAGGCTGACAGCATTCTGAAGCTCATTAAGAGAGGTCAAGTTGTTTTTTCAGTCTAATAAAGCTGCTAAACAAGAACAGTTGATGCGAGGCTACCAATACAGTTTAGTAATGTTGTCAAACGGTCCCAAATTGTGAGTCTTTGTAGAGTGCTGAGGGAATCCATCTCGTCTAGTGGTGATATCAATTGAGGGCAAGAATGAATTCGGAGCTCTGCAAGTAATGTAAGCCTGCTTATCCACACTGGGAATGTTGTCAAATCAGAACAGAGAAGAGGGCTTGTCCCTTAGCAAGTGAGCAAAGCCTTTCCTATTGCACCAGCTCTCAATAGCCTGTCAAGATATATCAGGAGGGCATGGGCAATATTCAGCCTATCTTCACTATCACCTTTTTTTGCATTATCTTGAAAACTATTAACACCTATAACAAAATATTTAGTTTAAGAAAGCTTCCAAATGTATGGAAAGCAAACATAAGATAAGAAAATCATTTCAACAATGTTTCGTTTCATGTCTCAAACTATTAAGATTTAGTACTTTCAGGAATGAGAAAAATGATGCTACAAATTGCCTTTCAGTGAAAGTAAAGATGATCTCAAAACCATTATTGGTTTACTCCCTAGCATTTTAATTCAAAAGGTCAAGAACTTGAAATAAAGGGTGACCAGATTGTTGTATGATTCAGTAAGATGCATTCCTTGTGCAAATTGTTGGTGTTCTACTACATATGAAAATTAGAAAAATCAAAACTCCAAGCAGAATGTGAAAGTCTTTAACAAATTGAATGAGAAGTAATAAATTAATAATCAACGGTTTTAACATGTAAAAAGTAGATGGAAGGGCAGCAACATAGTCTTTATACATGCTAATGCATATGAGAATTAGGAAAACAAAATTTTAAACAAAGTATTTAAACTCTTAGAAGATTGATTGTAAGATTATAAAAAATGAAGGCTTCAAAAACAGGAGAAATGTTTGATTACAAACCTGAAACATTGTAGAGGACATGCTTGAATTGAAGAGAACAAGATCAATTCAAGAATCAGCCATCATTTCTAGTCGACATCAACTGTGGGAACTTGAGAAATTTCAGGGGGTCAGTCTTTGAGTTTTCCTTTCGGCATGTTTCTAAGCATAGACAGTAGGCTCACAGCACATCTCTTCTGGAATTGCTTTCATATTAGGGCAGTCAACAACTGAAGGCCAACCGTAGAGATAACTTTTGAGGCTTCAAGGGTAGTGATTAGGAATTACTTGAGACAAACACATTAGGTCACAACAGCTTTGAATTTTCAATAGCTTGAGAAAAGTGAGGTGTGGAATCGCTGCAAAAGACAATCCTAACTTTCCAGTTACTGAAAGAAAGTGAGGTATTTCAGCCACAACGCTATCTGCTTTTTCTTACAACACTATCAGCTTTTTCTTTGATGTGGCAACAATTACATCTGCAATAAAATAGTTCACCTGACAGTTACACGATCCATTTAACAAACAAGATTACAAAGGTGCACAGGATTCTTAATAGATAGACAGAAAAATAAAAGATGAAGTAACCATCAATAACAGGAAGAGGGGTACCTGAAATATATGGTTGCTATCATCCTCATTCTCTAACAGATGAAGTTCTTCTCAACGGTTGTGACATGTTGAATATGCTGAGACAGAGACATTGTTCTCTACACAGACAGTTTACAGTCCTCGAGAGAAGGGAGGTGTCACAGTCCCACCTCTGGCAGAGATATTTTGAGACTTCCATGAAGAGGAGGCCAATGTGAACTCCAGCCAGCTTTAGTTCCTCACTGAACTTGTTATTCTACTGCATATGAGTATCAATAGATCATAACTAAAAACATAGTACAGAGTTTTTAATAAATTGATTGAAAAATGATAAATGATAAATGACTAAAGGACCAAAAGCTGAAAAAAGAGAGAAATTGCAAACCCGGATAACGAATAAATATTATGGATGGGACACAAACTAAAGAGATTATAGATTGGAGAGTATGGTGGAAGTGAGTTAACTCTTTCCAAATTGTGTCAAATTTAATGGCTTTTCTAATTGTACATTGATTTAAAGATGCAAACCTTTCAAACTGAGTGACCTTTTCAAACTAATCATTTTATCAAACAGTTTGGCAGTATATAATAAAAATTGAAGCTATTAAAAGCAAGATGAAAGATTGGATTGCAAAACTGAAATATATTATAGATGATATGCTTGAATCAAAGAACAAAAATATATTATGAATAATCATCTATTACCTTTGAAGCTCAAATCCTATATTGGCCATCTAGTAGATATGAATTTTTGGGCCATGAGAAATCCTTACACCAAACCAAACTTTTGGCAGTGATTTCATGCTGGGGAATTGAAGAATGCAGGAAGTGATTTCAAGATGGGTCAAGGAATAATCACAAACTTCTTAAGTAAATAAGGTGAATCTGCTATAAAATAGTAATTAAATCAAGGTCGATCTTTAATTATAATTTTATATCGTCATTAGTAATTGAATTGAAGAGCAAAATTTTCAAACTTACTCATTTAAGCATTCCATCAAATGGATAAGGTGCGAACATAAATAATAAAAGCAATTTTTGCTTTATATGCTAATATAGTCAACTTTTGCTATACATAAATTACCTAAATAGAATTCATGTTATTACAGGATATTGATTGTAAAAATAATAAAAACGAAGGCATAAAAGAATGAGAAGAAGGGTACATTTCAGACCTGAAATGGCTGTCTACACCTCGTCCCAATCAGTAATAATGTATGGGACATGAGCAATCTTGGGCCAATCTTCACCATTTTCCCTTTGGCATCTTTCCGATAAATGTGGACACTTGGAGATATTGAGTCTGTGGAGGGTTGTGAGGGAACGCATCTCTTCCGGCAATGATGTCAATTTAGGGCATTCACAAATTTCAAGGTCTTCAAGTGAGGAGAGGCTGCCTATCCAATCTGGTAATGTTGTCAAACCAGACCAGTTGCCAATTGTGAGACTCTTGAGGGTTCTAAGAGAACGGAATTCTTCTGGCAATGATGGCAATTGATGGCAAGAATTAATACAAAGATGATTCGGCGAGGTGAGGTCGCCTATCCAGTGTGGTAATGTTGCCAAATGAGTGCAACCCCAAATTTCGAGAGTTTGGAGAGTGGAAACGTGATGAAGCTCATCTGGGAGAGTCATCAAATCATCTATGTCGAGAATAAACAGAGACTCCAATGAAAAAGCAGTGGCCAACAACTGTTGTAGTACCTCTTCTCTCACTCTAAGCAAATCTAGTGCCTTAAGACAAGGTAACGAAGACACTTGCACGGATGTGAGTTTAGGGCAACTAGAGATCTTCAAATTAGAAAGACGAGGAGACGAATGCAGTTCCAAGGATGCCAAGTCACCACAATCCAAGATATCTAATTGTGAAAGAATAGGAGAAGGAGGCAGTCGCAGGGATGTCAGCTTACGACAGTCTCTAATCTCTAACTTGGAAAGACGAGGAGACGAATGCAGTTCCAAGGATGCCAAGTCACCACAATACTGGATATCTAATTGCGAAAGAAGAGGAGAAGGAGGCAGTCGCAGGGATGTCAGCTTATCGCATGCGAAAATCTCTAACTTGGAAAGAAGAGGAGATGAATGCAGTTCCAAGGATGCCAACTTATTACAGTTTTGGATCTGTAAATCTAAAAGACGAGGAAATGAAGGTGGGTGTGTTGGAGATAAGTCCCTCCTCCACAACTCCTTTAACTTTGGCATGCACTTGAGTTCGAGGTACTCAAGTGATGGGAAGAATGGCCCTCCTGATGAACAGTAGTCCATGTACTCCACCTTTTCTAAACTCCAAAGCGTCAGAGACTTGAGGTGAGGGAGTTCAACAAATGGTGGTAGAATCTGGCATCCTGAACAACTATCCAAATTAATTGTGATGAGGTTAGGGAGTATGCAACTTAACTCACCATTCATCATCCAACTTGGAAACCCTCTACCTCCATATCCTATTATAAAAAGCTCCTTTAGGTTTCGATGTGGTCGTAGGCCTACCATCACTGACTCAGCATCCTCACCGGACTGAGCTTCTTCACCATATGACCATTCTAATTCCAAGGACTCAATGTATTGTTTTTCCCCCAAATTTGCTTCCCCGGATTCTACCTTACCATCCCTCACATTTTCAAGCTTTTTAATGCTTAGCTCTCCTCGAAGGTTGTTCAGCCTTTTCAATTCACTTAATCTGCTAACTTTACTCCCAGTTCCAATAACAAACAGTGGTAGGCTTTCAAGCAAAGTCAACTCCCCTATCGGCATATAAGTCAAACTTTCACACCTATCATTCTCCAAGTGCCTCAGATTAATCAATTCCCTTGTGTCTTTGGGAAATTCTTCTAGAAGTCTACAACCATTAAGTTTTAACGTTTGCAAATTATATAACCTTGTAATAGCATTTGGGAGTACCATCAAAGAATTGCATGAAAGATCGAGATATCTTAGGTGACTCAATTTACCTATAGATTTTAGTATCTTCATTGCATTGCTTCCATTGATTCCATTTAGGCTCAACACACGGGAACGCTTGAAATTTGAAATAGGTGTACTCCAAATTAAATTAGGGTCAAAATTTTGATCAATCTTCAAAATGGTCCTTATGTCTTTTATTTTCAAATCCTTCCAATGGATATACTGCTCATGAGAGAATGACACATGATAAACTTTGTCCAAGGTCTTCTCTTTCTTCACATTATCATTTAAAACAAGGACCTCAGATCCAACAATAGATTGTGCAAGATCATGAATAAGATCATGCATTTTACAACTTGATATATTATCATCAACATCTTTTTTAGCCACCTCTAATAATGATCTTGACAATAATTCTTTGAAATATTGATTTCCTACATCTGAAGTTTGAATATAGCCCTGTGCCATCCATAATTGCACCAACATGTTTTTCTTAATTTCATAGTCTTTTGGAAATAACGCACAATAAGTAAAACATGGCTTCAAATAGATTGGCAAATCGTTGTAGCTTAACCTCAACACTGATAAAACATTATCACTTCCAGCTCCTAGTGATAGCAAATTTCCATTATTTTTTATGGACAGCCAATGACTTTCTTCTGGTTTCAGGCCCAATATTGTTCCCAATGTTTTGATGACAAGCGGAACTCCCTTACACATATTTACAATTTCTTTTCCCATTTCCACAAACTTTGGATGCACTTTCTTTGGTTCTTCTGTGAATGCTATTTTTGAAAATAAATCCCAAGCCAGGGTGTCATTCAACCCTTGCAACAAAAAGGGAGAATTAATTCCCATTATTAATGCGACTCTACTATGTCGGGTGGTCACCAAAATTTTACTTCCCTTTCCAACAACCATCAACAAACTTTTCAGTCGATCCCATTCTTCAGAATTTTCATTCCAAACATCGTCCAGCACTAGCAAGCATCTCTTTTCACTAATTTTTTCATGAAGGAGATTTTTTAAACCATTCAACTCCAACCTTTCTACATCTTGGTTACACACTTCTTTTAAGATTTTTTTAACCAACGACTTCACATCAAAATTATCAGAAACACAAACCCATATTCTGGGCTCAAAATATTGCACCACTGTCTCAGCATTGTACACCAACTGGGCAAGGGTGGTCTTACCCAACCCCCAATCCCAACAATGGCAACCATGGAAAGAATTTCTTGATTATCAGATGACACCAACGACGTTATTATCTCCTTTTCATTTTCTTCTCTTCTCACAAATTTAGAGGTCCACACAAATGAGTGAGTCTCTCTCCGACTACTCTCTACCTCCCTCTGAACTATGTTCCCTTGAACAAGTTTTAGCAGATCGATTTCTTTTACAATTTCATCAACCTCTTCTTTGATATTCTTGACCCTACTACTCATCTTAAAACGAAATACGAGTTGATTTGAAGATGAGAAGAAGTCACTGACCTGCCTTGCTACCCCCCCACGCTGCAGCTGATGGGTTGCAAAGTCATCCAACAAGTCATCAGCATCATACACAACATCTTTGAGCCTCCTCACCCATGCTTTTACTGCATCGCTCTCCTCCTGCCTCTTCTCAGCATCAACCAGTACACCTTTGATGCTGGTCAGTTTCTTCGTAAGCTTCGTCAACTCCTTTGCCACACCAAACGCAGATCCAATTTGTTGAATAGCCGAGGAGCCTAACTTGGTTAAAACGTCAGCTATAATATTTTCAGCCATTTTTTGAAGAGCTGAAACAGCAGAAGACCAAGAAAGTATGGTAAGAGAAGGAGAAGTTGAGAGAATTGTAAGAGAGAATACCACCAGACAAGTAGTGATGATATACACAGAGCTAGTGAGAGGATAATAGAAGAAGATGCAGTGGGCCTAATATGATATACTTTGATTAGTCAAAAAGCAATGTGAACTTATCATATGCTCATCAAATAATTTCTAGAAAGAGATTTCAATGTATTATGGTTATAAATAAACATGAGGCACATGCTGTTCAAATTTATGATTTTTAGGCATGCATTTTTACATCACATTACGACATTATTTTATATGGATTAGTTACACTCCTTCTATTAAGGATGAATTAAGATAAGATAATTATATATATAATTGGTCACTTGTTAAAGCTCAAATAAATTGGTGATTTTATATAAATAAAATAAAATAAATATTGATGATTGAATTTTATGAATAGAAATTAATCAAAAACTTATGAAATATTAAAAATATTTTTAAAAATAAGCAATGAAGTAATAATACAGATGTGGAAGTACATGATAAACCACATCAAATGATATCCAATGAAATCAAATATTAAACTAAAATTTAAATTGAATTAATTAATTATAGAGTTATCTCACTAAGTAAATAAGTACATAATTAAATTTGTAATAATGAAGCATAAACAATGAATTTAAATTTTAATATTAAAAATTTTGAATTAATACTCAAATTGAACCATAGTCATAATTTATAACAATATTAATTTAGTGACATACCTTAAGTAGTGGTTGACGTTGATTCGTAATGAATCTGCAGCAGCTTCAACAGTCTCAAAATTATAAAATTTTGAGAGATATAAGAAAAAAATTGATGCAATTAATAAGAGTTGTGCCTCAAAATTATAAAATTTTGAGAGAAAATGAGAAAAAAAAAATAATTGATGCAATAATTAATACGAGATCAGGAAGGCTTTCAAGTTGAATGGAGAGGAAATGGAATAGAGGTGAAAGCATTTATACTGGGAATCAAAATAGCCGTTGGGAAATGTGTTTGATTGTTGGATCACATTCAGATCGAAATCTGACCGTTGGATCATTAAGTAGCCGTTGAAAACCGTTCCTGACCATTGGATGATATCGGGGATCATTACGGCCGTTGGACGGGAGAGACATTGGGACTTGGAAGGAGGGGGCCAACGTCTCCTTTGTGGAGTTTTGGGTCAAAATGACCCATTTTTGAAACTTAATGTTGAAAACGGGCACATTTTCAAACTATTGTTCAAAATGGCCTCTTTGATGCCACGTAGGCGCCACATCATTAAAAAATATTTTTTTTTTCGTCATTATAGTGAAAGCAGCAGTTGGGAAACGCGGCTTCATTTTTGTACTAAAGCCGCAGTTGGGAAACGCGGCTTCATTTTTGCAATAAAGCCGCAGTTGGGAAACGCGACTTCATTTTTGTATTAAAGCCGCAGTTGGCAAATGCGGCTTCATTTTTGCACTAAAGCCGCAGTTGCCAAACGCGGCTTCATTTTTTAACTAAAACCGCGGTTGGCAATTGCGGCTTTAGTTAATTTTTATTTAAATTAAAATTTTAATTAAAAAATTATTAAATTACAATTTATGAATGAAATTTAAAAATATACTTAAATAATAAATTATTTATATTTAAATTTAAAATTCTAGTATTACTTCAACAAACATAAATTGATAAATAGAAGATATTATAAATGAATGTTTTATTTATTAATAAATTAATAATCATAAAATAATAAATTTATATAACATATAAATAATATATAAAATTGTATAATTTATTAATTTAAGATATTTAATTTATTAATTTTTAAGATATTAATTTATTTGTATTATGACAAATTTATCTTTAACAAAATAATAACATACTCTTAAGTCGTAGTTGTCATATATAGATTTTTTTTACAAAATTAGTTAATGAAATTATTTACAAAAAGTCTACTACAAAATGTAATTTTTAATAGTTTAATTAAAGTCACAAAAAATATCCACTAAACATTAATATAGTGAAAAATAAAAAACATATATAATCTCACATGCCTCCACAAGGAGAGAACCTATGTGTAACTGGTACTCTCTTCCTTTTTGGACAAGAACGCCAATTGTGACCTGATTGCTTGCAAAGTCCACATGTTTGTGGAGTCCTAGTTTCCCTTGCATCCATCTCATTATGCAAACGACTTGATTTTGGTCGACCAGAAGTTAGCCGTTTCATTGAGTCTGAAGGCACAATTATCGGTCCATTATATTGAGGCCACTCCAACTCATCAAATATGGGATAAAACAAGGGAGCCCATGTTGATAGGTAAGCACGTGTGGTGTAATAACCTTGTACAAATTGTCGAAAATCAATTGCTCGACAATGACAAGCAGCAAGAATGTGCGAACATGGGAATCCTAACAAAAGTGTTTTGTTACATGTGCAAGACCCCGTTTGAAGGGTAACATGATATGTGCGAGGTTTCCTATTACTGCTTCCAACAGAGTGTCTAGTTTTAACATGAAAACGTCCCGCCACATAATCATACAAAAGAACCTCATGTGCACCCGTCTTAACAACTTTAGCCTTTATCTTGGCGTCAATATGTGGAGTGAATTCTTCACCTGAAGCGAGCCGACTGGCACCATGCTCCCGCCTGACTGTGAAGTAACTGTTAACCCGATAGAAAGTTAACTGGACTAAAGCTGTTATTGGTAAGTTACGAGCACCCTTAAGGACACCATTAAAAACTTCAGACATATTAGTTGTCATAATCCCATATCTCCGCCCACCATCACATGAGAGTGCCCATTTTTCAAGAGGAATTTGCTCCAACCAATTTCTAGCCTCAGCATTTATCCGACCAATTGTATCCATGTGAGAAATAAATTTTATCATGTGTGATTATATATAGGTTCTTGTCCAAAAAGGAAGAGAGTACTAGTTACACATAGGTTCTCTCCTTATGGAAGCATGTGAGATTATATATGTTTTTTATTTTCCACTATATTAATGTTTAGTGGATATTTTTTGTGACTTTAATTAAACTATTAAAAATTACATTTTGTAGTAGACTTTTTGTAATTAATTTCATTAACTAATTTTGTAAAAAAATCTATATATGACAACTACGGCTTAAGAGTATGTTATTATTTTGTTAAAGATAAATTTGTCATAATACAAATAAATTAATATCTTAAAAATTAACAAATTAAATATCTTAAATTAATAAATTATACAATTTTATATATTATTTATATGTTATATAAATTTATTATTTTAAGATTATTAATTTATTAATAAATAAAATATTCATTTATAATATCTTTTATTTATCAATTTATGTTTGTTGAAGTAATACTAGAATTTTAAATTTAAATATAAATAATTTATTATTTAAGTATATTTTTAAATTTCATTCATAAATTGTAATTTAATAATTTTTTAATTCAATTTTAAATTTAAATAAAAATTAACTAAAGCCGCAGTTGGGAAACGCAGCTTTAGTTAAAAAATGAAGCCGCGTTTGGCAACTGCGGCTTTAGTAAAAAAATGAAGCCGCGTTTGCCAACTGCGGCTTTAGTGCAAAAATGAAGCCGCATTTGCCAACTGCGGCTTTAGTACAAAAATAAAGCCGCGTTTCCCAACTGCAGCTTTAGTGCAAAAATGAAGCCGCGTTTCCCAACTGTGGCTTTAGTACAAAAATGAAGCCGCGTTTCCCAATTGCGACTTTCACTATAATGACGAAAAAAAAAATTTAATGATGTGGCGCCTACGTGGCATCAAAGAGGCCATTTTGAACAATAGTTTGAAAATGTGCCTGTTTTCAACATTAAGTTTCAAAAATGGGCCATTTTGACCCAAAACTCTCCTTTGTGGGTAACAAAACATGTGGTGTTGGGATCGGGGAAAGCCTGTGCATGTCAGTGTTCACATGCCAAACTGTCCTTCCATCACATTAATTTTTTATTTTTTAATGCTTTCAAATCACAATAAAGTATTTGAACAACACTTCTTGAAATAATGAAAAAGACGAAGGAATCCGACAAAAATGTCAATCACCAAAGGAGAAAGGGAGAATTGCGTTTTGATAATTAAGATAAGTTTCTCCACCTTCCGTAATTACAAATATAATTACGAGAGATACTAATCAATAAAAATACCCTTTGATTTTTTTTTTTTATTCTCCAACTTTTCACATGCCACTACTAGTAAATTCTCTTTTATTTAACCATTTTTAAATTTTTTATTATTTTTTTAAAATCTTTCACAAATAATTAAAAAATCAATATTATTTTCTATTTTTAAATTATAAATAAAAAAAATTATACTAATGATTCAAATACTATTTTGAAAAATACTTTTTTTTAAAAAAATATTAATTTAAATAAATGAAAATTATATTTTATATTTTTGAAGTAAATAATTTAATGATTAAAACACTATTTAAAATAAATATTTTCACTATTTTCTTTTCTTTTATACTAAAAAGTATTTTAAATTTTTTTTTACTATTATAAAATAAAAAGTTTAATTATTTTTTAATCTTCTTTCTTCCTTATTTTAATGACTTTTTGAACATGACTTTTAATAATAAGTTATATGAAATGTTGCAAATTTGTTTACTAAGAATTTTTTTAATGATTTGAATTAATTGAAAATTTATTAAAATAAGAAAAATAAAAAGAAAGAAAAATGATGGATGGATAGTTTTTATTTTAGATACCCAATTAAAATGTTTTCGTATAACCTAATTTTAGAAGTGTATATCTATACCTAGAAGAGATTGAATTTTTTTATATAAAATAGTTGAAAGGTATATTTACTTATTTTAGATGAAAACAAGTAATTAAAAATTATATAGATTATGTTTGAGTTTTACTTAAAAATATTTTTCTAGTTTTTATTTTTTATTTTTATATCGTCTCTTTTTGAAAATACGTTTAATTAAAAAATGAAAACCTTATTTAGTACTTTTTTTTATATGAAATTAATAAACAGAATTAAATTTCATTTATTCATTTATTGTATCATTGTACAATGGTGTTACACTAACTGTACAAGAGAAATATATTAAGTGTTCAAGGGTGTACAAGACTACTCTTTATGAAATATTTCAATCGATTCTAAACCATTCTTTTATTTTTCTTATTATCCACGAATTGTACACATATATTATGCACTTTATTTAATTCTCATATGGAAATTCCAATAACCTTCCCAGTAATGATATTTAGGGATAAAAATTGATCATAAGTCATCCATCATTTTCTCAACTAAACAATTGGTGTTGGCAGATCGGAGGGTTGGCCGCGTCCATCAACTCCCCTTGTGTTCATCGTGGGTGCTTAGGTGAATGCACTATAAGGCTAGAGTATGCGTCTTTCCTACCAGCAATTGCTTTTAGGAGAGTTAGTAGCGCCTGAGGTCTTACAAGTGGTATTAGAGCCGAGGTCACGGGTTCGAACCCCAGGGGTATTGCTGGAGGGGAGATTGTTGGTAGATCGGAGGGTTGGTCGCATCCATCAACTCCCCTTATGTTCGCTATGGGCGCTTGGGTGAATGCACTATAAGGTTAAGGTATGCGCCTTTCCTACAAGCAATTTCTTTTAGGAGAGTTGGTAGCTCCTGAGGTCCTACAAGTGGTATATTGTGAAACCAAGATTTGGTTAATCTTGATTTTGATGATAACAAAACAAGGTTTATAACTAATGATTATATTTCAAGTGTGATTAGGCAAGATGATTTCCAAAGTGGCAATCATAAAGACAAATCAAGTTAAGGAGAAATCATGAAGAAGAAGACAACTTCAAAGATAAGTGTTTTTCAAGACCCAAGTTTCATAAGATCTCTTTGTAAGGTTGTTGGTGCACTAAGATTTTCATGCATTACATTCTTTACTTATGCACCAAAATCATCCAAGAGTTATTTTGTTTTAAATATTTTAAGAATTGGATGATTTCATGTTTTCAACTAAAACCTTGTGTTAAACGTTTTTCAAACTTGTTTTAAAAGGTTTTAAGTTGAAAAAGTTGGGTGTTGAACCAAAAAATGGCTCAATCGGTTCAACCAGTTGAGGAACCGGTCGACCGGTTGTGCTCGTCCGGTTGAGGACCGGTCGAGGGAGGCCAAAAAGTTTCTCTCTCCCCAAGTAGCCTTTTCTTCCCGGTCGAGGTGATTCTCTTCCTGGTCGAGGACCGGCTGAGGCCCAACAATCACCTGCCAAGCATTTAATGCTAACGGCTAGTCAACCAGTCGACCTCTAGCTCGACCGATCGAACCCCCAAACGGCTAGTTTGGCTTTTCTCTTCTATAAAAAGGCTCCAATCTTCATTGCTTAAGAAGCTTGACTTTCCTAAACCTTTCTTGAATATATTTGAGCCTTGGAAGAGTGTTTTTTAGTGCACCATTGTTCTAAAACTTGCATATCTTTAGTGCACCATTCAATCCTAGTTTTCTTGTATCTTTTAAGCTTAAAGTTTTTATACTAGGATTTTGTGAGATCATTTATTTGTAAATATTTGAGAGGAAATTTCTCAAGTGTGGGGTATCACTTAAGGGGTTGTTCAAGAATGAGATATCTCTTGAGAAGTGTAAAAGGTGTTTGGAGCCAAAAGTCTAAGAAGGTGAATTGTAACCATAATCCAATTGTATTACTTGAAGGTTTGGTTTGGAAGCCTTGAATTAGTGGAACCTCAAGCTTGGGATTGAAGCTAGAGGAGAGTGGACGTAGGCCGGGTTGCGCCGAACCACTATAAACTCTTGTATTTGCATTCTCTTTTCCCTACTCTTTTAATTTATATGCAATTGTCTTTATATTGTTTATTATATACTTGCATATAATTGTCTCTTACATTCATATAGTTTAAATTTGCAAAAAGAGATCATCACCTTATTCACCCCCCCTCTAGGGTGATTACCATAGGTTGGATTAGCCTAATTTTTCTAACAATTGGAAATATGATTAAACACACATAGAAATTTCAATACTTTCCTCAATAATGATATTTTGGGAAAAAAATTTGATCATAAATCATCCACCATTTTTTCAACTAAACTATTGGAAATATGATTAAACATACTATATGGGCACATAACTTACAAGGGATATGAAATTTGTGCCACTATACAAGGGTATTACACTAACTGTACAAGGGAAATATACTAAGTGTACAAGAGTGTACAAGACCATCCTTTGTAAAAGATTTCAATTGATTCTGAACAACTCCTTTATTTTTCTTGTCACCCAAGGGTCGTACACCTGTGTCATGCACTTTATTTAACTTTTACATAAAAATTTCAATATTTTCCCCAATAATGATATTCGGGGAAATTTTTTTTACCCTAAGTCATCCACCATTTTTTCAACCAACCCATTGAAAACATAATTAACACACCTGCATGGACACATAATTTAAGAAGAATATGAAATTTGTGCTACTTACAAGGGTATTACACTAATTGTATAAGGGAAATGTGTCAAGTATACAATGGTGTACAAGACTTCTAATAGGTTTTGTATGATTTTTAAACAACTTGAGTTTGACATTAAGACGATTATTGATAGATTTTTATTTTTATTTTTTTTATCACCAAACTATGCCATTAACACCTTCCCTACAAAAATTAATACATAGGAAATAAAATTAAAATCAATCATGTTTGAATTGTTCATTATAAGTAAACTAAATGAAATATATATTTTTACTATTTTATTTTTATAAACATAATTTCATTGTTATCAATAGAGATTAAAAATTATATTTAAATGGAATTAAAATAAACAAAAATTATTTTCATAACATTTTTATTTTTTAAAATCATTAATTTAAATTATGAAATTATTTTTAAATTTATTATAATTATAGGTTTGAAGATTTTATGATTTTTATCTGATTACTTTTAAAAAATCGCTTTAATAAGAAAATATTTATTTTAATAGTTTTCAATTTTTAAATCTTTATTTAAAAATATTTAGGATTAGTGTGGGAAGCAATTAGGTAATTTTGGAATGGAAAAATTTTGAATATCTTGAAGACTTTAATTATGCCTATTACTAGAAATATTGTCTTCTTGATTAATATTATATATATATATATATATATATATATATATATATATGCATGTGAGTGTTTACATTATTTCCAAAATAATATGAGAAATAATAAACATCATGTGTCTAATTTGAAATTTAGAAATAATAATAATAATAATAATAATAATAATAATATTTTATGAGGTATTTAAAAATTGTTTAATATATATGAGAAATAATATAAGTTTGAAATAAAAAATAATATTTATTATATATTATGTAAGTTTTCAAGGTATTTAAAAAATATTTATTATATATTGTGTAAGTTTGAAAAAAAAATGAATAATATTTGATGAGGTATTGAAAAGTTATTTACTTCAAAAATGTATTTGACAATAATAATTTTTAACCATTTATATTTCATATTTAATTTAATGGAGAAAAATGATTGGGAAATGATTCAATTTCATCCACTGATAAATAGGTGAGAGAAGGATAAAAGAGTTAAAAGAAAGAATGAGAAGATAGGGTGACCTAGTTTTTTTATTTAATAGTTAAGGGTATTTTAGGGATTATTTAAAGGAAATATCATTTTTCTCAATTTCTACTCTTTAATTGAGTTTTGAGTTTAATTATGGGTGAAAGGAGGACCTTAACTCAATTACCAAGCTAAGTTGGGTTAAAAACCCAATTCTCCCGTGGAGAAAATAGGGTGGTGAACAGAAGATGGGATTCCATTGTACATTACGTACACAAACATGTTTATGGGGATCATGGAAGAAATTAAGTTTGTTAGGTCTACTTTTATTATTATTATTTGACATATATATCAATGACATTTTGAGAAAATATTATTTATTTTTAAAATATTTAGTAAAATATGATAATTTTAGCATTCTTTCCTAAGCTACAATTTTTATTTTTTTATTTTTTAAAATTATCATTTTAAAAAGCAATTTCCATATTCAACTTTCAATTGAATTTCTTTCGACTATAATACATTTGAAAATATTTTTTAATTATCATATTTAAAAAAATATGTTTTTAGATTATGATATTCTTTTAAATCTCATGTATTAACGCTAATTTAAAAATTAAGTAAATATAAAATCACATACAAAAGACTATGATTCTTGACCATAAATAAGGTTAATTCTCAAGAAAATGATCTTTTTTCAATTTTGAGTAGGGATAGGAAAAAGATAAATTGAATTGACCCTGATCAAACCAAATCAATTTTGATTTTTTTTTATGGAACTTTAAATTTTAGAAAATTAATTTAAGAAAAAATTAATTAAAAATTTCAATTTAATTTATTATTTTAAAGGTTCAATAAAAAGATATTAAGTATTAGTCAAAACTTGTATCAATTGTAATATCATAAATAATTACAAAATTAACCGTCATTTTAAAATTATTATTAGAAAGTACATATTAATGTTACTTGTAATTGTAATTACTATTAATTTTTTACATTTTGTTTGAGTATGATAAAATTAGGTACATCAAATTCAATTCTATAATTATATTAATATTCCATATTTTATTTAATGTATGTTAACACCCATGTGCTCGCAATCAATATTCTTGTGCTTATCCATACACGTGTTACTCCTATCAAAATGCACAATAAATGAAATAACAATAATGATATTGGTCCAAACAAATAAAATCACTATATACCATTTCATTATTCTTATTTTACATCAAATAAATTTGTTTAAATTATATTTTCTGTTCATTACAAAATTTTCCTATGGTAATTAACTTAACTTGAAATGTATTTTCATCATAATTTATATATTTATATATTTATTTATTTATTTAATTTACTTGTTTCACTCTTTTTAAAGCTTTAATCTTAAAATTCCTTAATTTATTTTAGAGTTGATTAAATATAATAAGTTTACAGTGATGAATGACGCATATTCGTATTTTTTATAAATACAATGTTATGATTTTGTGACAATATATGCCTTTTCTAATGATCATTTATCTACATAAATTAAATAGCTTTTAGTTTATAAGTTCTTATAATAATAAATTTGGAATATTATGAGGATGGAAAATTAAGTGAATAAATACAAAAATATATCCAAAAAGGAACATTAATTTTGCAAACACATTAACGTGAATAGTTGAATTCAAATATGTTAAAAAGAACAAATAAGTCGTTGGTGTTGGGACTTTGGATTCTCTCCGCCTTCTTTTTCAATATATATATATTTGGGTTTAATTATGGATTCGGTATTTTTTTTTTTCCTTTTTCTTTTTTCATTTGAAGCAAAAATAGTAAAATTCTTACATTTTAATTATTATTTATGAGTAAAAAAGAGCTTCCAAATTCAGACCTTTAAAAATATTTTTAAAATTGAGTAGTACTCTATAATTAATTAACATAAACATTATTGATGAATAGAAATTTTATGAGAAAAATTATTGTTTTTTAAGTTAAAAATAAATGAATATTAACTAGTGATAAGAGAGGATATTAGAAACGGTAGGTGGTGGTGGCATTAAAAGTGGGTATGGTAGACTCAAAAGAGAATAAGAGCAAGCAATAAGTGAGGTTTGAACTTTCAACAAAAGTGGTTGAAAGACAATTACGTTGGGTGGAAAATTGACATAGGATGCCATATTGTGGGTCCTAATCATCTTTGGATTCTTCAATATAATCAAAACTGACAAGGCAAAGTGATACCCGGCAGCTGGTGTAAAAGTAATGTGAACGCTGAGAGGGTAAAGTTTAGATTTTATTGAAAAAGTAATGTGAACCCATATTGCATTTGATAGAAAAATATGGAAAGTATCTGTAAGTGGTGGGGTTAGCAATAAAATATTGCATTGAAAGCAATGTGAATTATAATGCATTTCACGCAAGAAAAAAGAAAAAAAAATCCACAAGCGATTCAAAATGAAGTGAATGAATAATACGTTTGATGCATATTCAAAAAGGAAAAGAATTGATTTAATTATATATAGATTTAATCTTTCTTTTATTTTATTTTATTTTTAAAATAGAATATGACACTTAAAACTCCTAATCAAGTCATATTCATCAAATGATAAATTCTAAATGAAAATTGGCATATTTTATTTATTATTTGAATGATTAAATAAAAATATTATTCGATCAAAATCTTTTTCAAAACTTGTTCAAATACCTTAAATAATCATAAAACTAACATGTTTATAACTACAATAAATCAAGAATATTATGTTTAATTCCATAAACAAAGCTCCTTAATTTTTACGATTTGTTGGACATAATATCAACATACCTTACTTTCATGAATAAATAATAAAATGAAGTAAAAATCAAATTATATTCCAGAATAGGACTAGAGAAGGGTTTTTTTTCCTTACATTGTAGTTCATTATTGTTAGCCCAAGGGTTCTCCTAATCAGGTTTTGATGATAACAAACCATGGTGAAGTGACTAATTGATTTAAATGGTAAAGAATCTCAGGTATAAATTCAGAAATTCATCAAAGGACCAAATGGATACAAAATTGAGACTTTTGGAAGACTTTTGATCATA
>NW_023269817.1:0-101819 GCF_004353265.1 Vitis riparia | reverse complement strand
GTTGACACTACCTATCAAAGTCATGAATGCATGTGAAACTATGGAACAAGTTTTTCAAGATGATTTCAAGTTAGGCAAAGACTTTAAAATGGGTCAAATCATTTTTCTGTTTCAAAAGTTGACACTACCTATGAAATTTATGAATGCATGTGAGAACTATGGAACAAGTTTTTAAAGATAATTTCAAGTTGGGCAAAGACTCTAAAATGGGTTAAGCACAAAGTTGGCATGGCTTATCAAAGTAAAAAATACATGTGAAACTATGAGACAAGTTTTTTAAAGATGATTTAACGTTAGGGAAAGACTTAAAAATGGGTGAAGCAAGAGCAATTATTTTGGTCATTTGTTTTATTTGAAAGTTGACACTACCTATCAAAGTCATGAATGTATGTGAAAACTATAGACAAGTTTTTTAAGATGATTTCAAATTGGGCAAAGACTTTAAAATGGGTTAAGCATGAGCAATTATTTCGGTGGTTTTTGGTATTTTGAGTTGGTACCACACATCAAAGTCATGCATTCTATCAAAGTCATAAATGCATGTAAAGCATGAGACAAGCCTTTTAAGATGATTTGAAGTTAGCAAAGACTTTAAAATGGATCAAGCATGAGGAATTATTTAAGTTGTTGTTGGTATTCAAAAGTAGACAACACCTATCCAAGTCAACATTCACATGAAACTATGGGACAAGGTTTTTAAGATGACTTCAAGTTGGGCAAAAACTTTAAAATGGGTTAAGCATGGTCAAATGAATTATTTCAATGGTTTCATTATTTGGGAGTTATTGAGTTGATGGCAATTTTATTATTTAATAAGATGTGAACAAACTTAGGCCTTGTAGTAAATGTGTTAAATTTGCCCATGAATTACTAGGCTCTTTGTTTAATAATTTATTTGAAATTAATTAGTTTTAAATCTTTTTACTAAGTATAGTTTTTTGCTCATAAGTATTATCATCATTTTTAATTATTAGTTAAAGTTAAATTCCGGTACTTGATACATTTTATATTTAAGTATTTATATTTTGTTTGAATACATTTTTTGTTTTTTTGTTTCTAAAAATAGAAATTTTTATATAAAAAGTTGAAACTCTAATACAAAAAGTATGAACTTAACTTATACTTTAAAAAATTTAAAATTTGAAATAGTAAATTTTTTTCATGCCTCAATTTATAAAAACCACTATTTTTTTGTGTAAGACTTCAAGAATTTTTTGTATTTTATATAAGAAGTTATTTCTATTTTTTTTTATAAAAAAAATAGAAAACGAGAATTATATCTAAATGGACACTTAATTATTTAGTACAAATGAATTAATTGAAAACAAATTTATAAATAGTAAGCCAAGTAACATTTTCTTTTGAGACATTTTCTACAATAATTTAATTCATGGACCCATGTATAGTCCATTCCCCAGCTTAGAACAGTTGATTAATTAAACAAAAGGACCTCATATTTAAATATCATAAATTGATTTTGTTTTTCATATGGATATAAAACAAAATTGATTCTCCTAAATTGATTTTACCTTATCTAAAGAAGTTTTCATATAGATAAATGTACTTAAGGAAAGAAGTTTAGGCCCTATTTGACATGACAACTATTTTTAAAAATAGTTTGAAACAATTTTTTAGAGCAATTTTTGAAAACTATTATCTGATGTTTTATAAAACAAAAGTTTGTTTGAGAACCTAAATTGTTTTTAACATGGTTTTAATATTTTTAAATATGTTTTAAAAATAGTTTTTATATCTGATGTTTTATTTTTAATCATTCTACATGTTTGTATAATTATTTTTTTAAAACAACTTTTAGAAAACAAGTGAAAACAACTAAAATATGTTATCTAAAAACACTATGTTTTCTAAATAGAAAACAAAAAATAGTTTTTGGTTGTCAAATACGATTTCCTATTTTTTGTTGTGTTATTTGGTTAAAGGGGTCAAAATGACCCCCATATTTGCAAAAATAACCCACCGTTCAAAAATACAAAAAATGACTCGATCAAGACAAAAATACCCCTTCTTTTATTTTCCTCCAACACTTACAACTTCTCCTCTTCTGCTTCATTTACAGAACAACTCCTTATCTCTTTCTTCAGAAATCGAGAAAAAAATTCTCATCTTCTTCTATTTCATTCTTTTCCTTTGGTGTACAGAACTGAAAACTCATCTTTCCTTGAGAAACCACTTTGTACCTTTTTAAGAATGAGCTTTCTGATTCTATTCCTCAAGAAATTGGATTGTTGAAATATCTTAATTTTCTTGATTTATTAGCTAACAATCTCATTGGTTTGATCCCTTCATCTATAGGAAACTTGAGGAACTTAACCACTTTACATCTTTTTTAGAATGAGCTTTCTAGTTCTACCCTCAAGAAATTGGATTATTGAAATCACTTAATAATCTTCTATTATCAACTAACAACCTCATTGGTCCAATCCTTCCTTCCATTGGTAACTTAGGAACTTAACCACTTTGTACCTTTTTAAGAATGAGCTTTATGATTCCATCCCTTAAGAAATTGGATTGTTGAGATTTCTCAATGTTCTTGATTTATTAGCTAACAATCTCACTGTCTGATCCCTCCATCTATACGAAACTTGAGGAATTGTATCGTGATACAAACAAACTATATGGTTCTATTCCTTAAGAAATTGGATTGTTGATAGCACTTAATGATCTTCAGTTGACTACAAATAGTCTCACTAGTCTGATCCCTCCTTCTATGGGAAACTTGAGAAACTTAACCACTTTGTATCTTTTTGAGAACAAGCTTCCTAGTTCAATCCCTCAAGAAATTCAATGGTTGAGATTGCTTGATCTTAATTTGTCATTTAACAATCTTAGTGGTTTAATACCAGCTTCCATAAGAAATTTGTCGGGCTTAACCTTTTAGGCCCTTCATTACAACAGACTCAGTGGTGCATTTCTCCATAAATGAATAATATCACTCATTTGAAATCTTTGATGTTAGCTGAGAATAACTGCATTGGCCAACTTATACAAGAGATCTGTCTTAGTAGTGTTCTTGAATAATTTGCTGCCTTAGGAAACCATTTCACTGGTCCTATTCCAAAGAACTTGAAAAATTGCACAAGCTTATTTAGGGTTAGGCTTGAAAGAAACCAACTTATGGGAGACATAGATGAAAGTTTTGGTGTCTACCCACACCTAAATTATATTGATCTAAGCAGTAACAATTTTTATGGTGAGCTTTTTAAGAAATGAGGGTAGTGCCACATGCTCACAAACCTGAACATCTCCAACAATAATATTTCTGGAGCTATACCACCTCAACTTGGGAAAGCAATTCAACTGCAACAACTTGATCTCTCCTCAAATCATCTGATTGGGAAGATACCCAAAGAATTTGGTATATTGCCCTCATTATTCAAATTGTTGCTAGGCAACAACAATCTTTCAAGAAGTATTCCTTCGGAATTGGGAAACTTATCAATCTTGAAATTCTTGACTTGGCATCAAACAACTTAAGCGGTTGAAGTCCCAAAAAACTAGGAAACTTCTGGAAATTTTTATCCTTGAACTTGAGCGAGAATAGATTTGTGGATAGCCTTCCTGATGAAATTGGAAAGATGCATCATCTTGAAAGTCTCGATCTTAGTCAAAATATGTTTACAGGAGAGATACCACCGCTGATTAGAGAATTACAGTACCCGGAAATGTTGAATCTCTCCCATAACAGGCTCTCTGGCACCATCCCACACACATTTGACGAGTTGATAAGCCTGATAGTTGCTGATATATCCTAGAATTAATTGGAAGGTCCTCTCCCCAACATCGAAGCCTTTCCTCCATTTGAGGCATTCAAAAATAATAAAGGTCTGTGTGGTAATAATGTCACCCATCTCAAGCCATGCAGTGCTAGTTGAAACAAGGCCAACAAGTTTCCTGTTCTGATCATAATACTCCTCATTGTGAGCATTCTATTGTTCTTATTTGCTTTTATTATTGACATTTATTTTTATTTTTTTCCAAAAGTTGAGGAAGAGAAAAACCAAGTCTCCAGAAGCAGATTTTGAAGATCTATTTGCAATATGGGACCATGATGGGGAATTGTTGTATGAGCACATCATACAGGGCATTGACAATATCAGTTCGAAACAGTGTATTGGCACTGGAAGATATGGCACTCTTTACAAGACTGAGATGCCAATAGGTCGGGTTGTTGCTGTGAAAAAACTTCACTCATCAGAAGATGGAGATATGGCTGATTTCAAAGCTTTCAAAAGTGAGATTCATGCTTTAACACATATAAGGCATCGCAATATCATCGAGTTTTATGGCTTCAGTTCATTTGTAGAGAACTCATTTTTGGTTTATGAGTTTATGGAAAAGGGGAGCCTGAGAAACATTCTTAGCAATGACGAAGAAGCAGAAAAATTAGATTGGATGGTGAGGCTAAATGTTGTTAAAGGCGTGGCTAAAGCTTTATCCTATATGCACCATGATTGTTCACCTCCCATAATTCATCAAGACATATCGAGCAACGATGTGTTGTTAGATTCAGAATATGAAGCTCATGTATCTGACTTCAGCACGACTAGGTTTTTAAAGTCAGACTCATCTAATTGGACTTCAATGGCAGGAACTTTTGGTTAAACTGCTCCAGGTACATTTTACTTAGTGCCTTGCTTATCTCTAAACGACCTCTATACATCACATGTAACTTTCACAATTGCTTAGTAGAGAAGAGCATGAGCTAATCTTCTTTGCAAAACTTGCTTACAAGATGAAGGTGGATAATAAAACCGATGTTCATAGCTTCAGAGTGGTAACATTGGAAGCAATTATGGGAAAGCACCCTGAAGAACTCATCTTATCCCTGTTATCATCAGCGTCCTCATCATCCTCATCACCATCAACTGTGGACCATTGCCTGTTGAATGATGTGATGGACCAGCGACTCCCACCTCCTGTGAATTAAGTGGCTAAGGAAGTAGCACTTGCAGTCAAATTAGCATTTGCATGCTTGCATGTTAATCCCCAATCTCGGCCAACTATGCAACAAATTGACAGCACTCTCAACACAATGGCCACCATTGTCAAAAGCGTTTTCCATGATTACATTGGATGAGCTGCTGGGCTGCTGGGCCATGGTCATGGGGGTGAAACTAGCCAAGGGTCCTCACTTCTCCATGTAAATTTGTTATCATGCATTCCGTCGAAGTCTAGTCTGGTAGAGCTGTCAATGAAGCATTCATCAGCATTATTAGATTGTAAATTCCTACCTTGGTCTTGAACTATAGCCACAAATGTTGAGGGGTTTTGCAGATTATTTGAAAATTTTGTCTTTAACATTGAATCTAATCCCATCATGTTGGGTCCTCATGATGTAATTTTTCTTAAAACTGGAAAACCTAGACAAAGTTTAGAATTTAGGAGGCCAGAAAAGGATGAGGATTGAATTGAATACTAGATGTATTAATTCCAATTGGAAAGCTGATATCTGAACAGAGAACAGAGAATTTTACATTCTAGGAGAGTAAACGTGATATAAAAAAGAAAGAAAAGAAAAATAGTTTCCAGATAGAAAAGACAAACAATCTAACAAAAATTGGAATCCTTTTACCTTCAAGTGGATACCACCTTTAAAAGCATCGAGAATTTGAATGTCCATCAATGGTGATGGCAAGCCCAAGTGGGCTTTAAAGTGGCTTGTCAAGACAATTGTTTGATAAGGAAAATGCATATGTGGTCCTACATCTTTTATGTGGTAATGCCCAAAAGATTTTCCTCTGATTTTTGTGATTCATCTAAGCCTCACAAATGCATTAATTTTGTTGAACAATTTTATATCCCTAGAAATTATGGTTATCGATGATTCAGTTGAGTGCGTTGACTCAAATTATTTTATTATTTATTTTTTGAAAAGTAAATATTTATAGTTTTGATGTTTTGGTAAGTTACTTTTAAACTTAACAAAGGATTAGGAAACTATTGGTCTAGGGTTAACCAATAGGACTCCATAAATATGTGACTTTATTTTGGATTTTATAGAGAAGGAAAAACTAAGCAAAGAATAAAGAGAAATAGAGAAAGGGTGCATTGAGTTTTTGGTAAAGAAAGATTGAGAGAGTTTGAAATGTGTATTTCTAAGAAACATGTTTACATAATTTTCAAAACTTCAGGATTGACAAAGACTTTAAAATAGGTCATGCATGACCAATGATTTAGGTTGGTTTTGGTAATTTGAAGTTGTTGAGTTCATAATAACTTTATTATTTGATAGTATTTTAACAAACTTGGGCCATGCACTAAACATGGGTTGGATTTACCCATGAATGTTTCACAATTTCTTTGAAATTAATTAGTCTTAATTCTCTTTATTAAGTATACTTTTTTGCTTATGAGTTTGCTGTTATCATTTTTAACTATAGATTTAAGTAAAATTTCATTGTTTGATAATTTTTATGTAAGCATTTATGTTCCATTTAGATATATTTGCTATTTTTTTATCTTTTAAAAAAGAAAAATTTATGTAAAAAAATATAAATTCATATACAAAAAATATAGACTTACCTTACATTTTGAAAAATATTTTTCAAAAAATTTTAAATTCAAATAGTATTTTTTTTTTTTTAATATCTCATTTTTTTCAAATCAAGTTTAAAAAGGCACTACATTTTGGATATAAGACTCAAATACTTTTTATATTTTATGTAGAAGTTATTGTTATTTTTATTTTTAAAACTAGAAAATAACTCCATCCAAAAGGACACTTAATTATTAGTATAATTAATTAATTGAAAGCAAATGTATAAATAGTAAGCTAAATAACATTTTTATTGTGAGATGTTTTATATAGTAATTTAATTCATGGACCCCATGTATGGTCCACTCCCCAAATAGAATAGTTGATTATTTGAACAAAAGAACAACCTCATTATGGTTATATTAATTGTTTTTCATCTATTATTTGTGATGGTAGTTGTGTCTTAAGACTTGAAGACTTTTTGTCTTTTATATAGTTGTAACAATTTTTTATTTTTAAAACTAGAAAAATAAAAACTCCATCCAAATGGACACTTAATTATTAGTAAATTAATTAATTGAAATCAAATGTATAAATAGTGAGCTAAATAACCTTTTTCTTGTGAGACATTTTGTACGATAATTTAATTCATGGACCATATGTGTGGTCCATTCCCCAACTAGAATAGTGGATTACTTGAACAAATGAACAACCTCATAATGGCTATATTAATTGTTTTTCGTCTATTATTTGTGATGGTAGTTGTGTCTTAAGACTCAAAGACTTTTTATGTTTTGTGTAGAAGTTATTACTATTTTTTATTTTTAAAACTAGAAAATGTGAACTCCATCCAAATGGACACTTAATTCTTAATACAATTGATTAATTGAAAGCAAATGTTTAAATAATGAGCTAAATAACATTTTTCTTGGAGACATTTTGTACAACAACTTAATTCAGGGACCCCATGTGTGGTCCATTCCCCAACTAGAATAGTTGATTATTTGAACAAAAGAACAACCTCACAATGGTTATATTAATTGTTTTTTGTCTATTATTTGTGATGATAGCTGTGTCTGAAGACTCGAAGATTTTTTATATTTTCAATAGAAGTTATTACTATTTTTTATTTTTAAAACTAGAAAATAAGAACTTTATCCAAATGAACACTTATATATTAGTACAATTAGTTAATTGAAAGCAAATGTATAAATAGTAAGCTAAGTAACATTTTTCTTGTGAGACATTTTATACAATAATTTAATTCATGGACCCCATGTATGGTCCATTCCCCAACTAGAATAGTTGATTATTTGAACAAAAAAAAAAAACTTCATTATGGCTATATTAATTGTTTTTCATCTATTATTTGTGATGGTAGTTGTATCCTCTTCAATCTATTTATGCATCAACTACAAGCATTGATGAGGTTATGTTACTCCCCCAGTCCAATTTTTGCATTAAATTTTGTTTTTTCTAATAGCTATTCATGTATAAAAGTCTAGGGTAAGGGTGTTTAAATTATATATAGAAGGTACTGTCATCTTTACATTGTTCAATCAATCATGAATAATGGATGAGTGGAGCCATTTGATTTTTTATAAATATTTACTAATTTTGTAAAATTTATTTTAATTTTTAATCTTATTAACTTAATAAAAAAATAAAACATGATTTATACTATGATTGATTTTAAATAGAAGCAGTTTTCATAAAAATATATATTCTTTTGAGGAAAAAAGTTTGAAGTCCCTTCTTTTAGTGATAACTACTCGATGTTGATTATGTGAGTTATCTCCCTTGAGTGATTTCTTAATAAGAATTGTTGATAAAAACAAAAAGAATTGCATCATGTTTCTATCCCATTAAGGTTAATTTTATCAAATAAATATGAATAGATATGTAAAATTTACTTCACAATTAAGGAATTATTTTAATAAAAAAAGTTGTATAAAAATTGATTTAGCAATTAAAGAGTCAATAGTCCAGTTCACTTCACATTCAAATTAATCGTGATATCATAGTTTTTATAATGAAATAAATATATTTTTTATTTTCATATCAACGAGTTTATTTTTGTTTTCAATTATTATGTTGTTTTCATTTCTAAAGAGCTCTTAGGAGATTAAGTGGTCTTTTTGTTTGAGCTTAAATTTGAAATACATGCTAGTCATGGAACACATTTTTTTTAGTAAAAAAGCACACTTTTATGCATCTCTAGATCCCATTATTCAAGGCAATGAGCTTTGTCTTTCTACGAAAAAAAAAAGATAGTTGGGTGAGGATTGTCTTATAACTATATATCTCAACAAAATAAGTCACTAACATGATATGGACAAAGCTCCAAATTTTATTCAAGTAATTCATATCCACATATAATTCAAGGAACAATTTTCCACCATTTAGTAAAACTTTTTCAAAATAAAAATTAACTTGCACTCATGTTAAGAATTTTCTACCATTTAGTAAGAGTATTTCTAAAATTGTTTTTAATAATAATACTAGAAGAATGTATTTTTGTAAAATGAATATTTATATGAAATATTAGTATTTTTTATATTTCTTTTACCTTTAAAAGAAATACTCATCGAGTGTTTATCCAAGAAGAAGCATTCCAGGTACTTTTAATAAAAATTAAGAGCACTTTGATAAAATAAAATAAAATGAGTGTGGGATTGAGCTATATAATCCTTTTCAATTCCATTAGTTGTAGACAAAGAGGTAGTTGGATGTCAACACCAACTAATGGGAATCTTGGATGTATCACATTTAAGTCTGTCATGGTTGATATCTTCACAGGTTTTCTCTAGGATGAATCCGTTTAACCAGAGTAGTTAGAGTAAAGTGTTTCAGTGTGAAATGATCCTGGCATTCTTATCCTTTGCGGATTACTTTCGGCCTAGATTCTTCCTGCTCAAGAATGTGAGGACCTTCACGTTTTTCAACAGAGGACAGGCATTTTGACAAACTCTAGTTTTGTAGAGCAGTCTATGAAGCATTCATCAGAATTATTAGATTGTAAATTCTCGTCTTGGTCTTGAGCTATGGTATGGCCACAACCGTTGAGGGTTTTGCAGATTTTTATCAAATCCCATCCTGTTGGGTCCATATGATGTGATTTTTCACAAAACTCGAAAACCCAGTCAGGGTTTAGAATTTAGGAGGCGAGAAAAGATGAGGATTGAATTGAATATGAGATGTATTGAATCTAATTGCAAAGCTGAAATTTGAACAGAAAATAGAGGATTTTACACTCTAGGAGGGTAAACGTTCTATTAAAAAAAAAAAAAGAGAGAGAACAAAAAAAGAAAAGAAAAATATGTTCCCAAATAGCAAAAACGAACTATATAACAAAAATTCAATCTCTTTTTACTTCAAGTGCATATGGCCTTTCAAGAGCATTGAAAATTTGAATGATGTAGGTCCATCACTAGTGATGGCAAGCCAAGTGGGCTTTAGAATGGCTTGTCAAGACAATTGTTTGATAAGGAAAATGCATGTGTACATGGGTCCTACATCTTTTATATTGTAATTCCCAGAAGATTTTCCTTTGATTTTTGTGATTCTTCTTAGCTTCACAAATGCATTGATCTTGTTGAACAATTTTTGTGATATATCACGTCAGATAGGGAAAAAAGTTGATGATGATATATATGTTGGGTTGCTCTTAACCTTAGAAATGCATTTTAAAGCTTTGAGAGCCCCTTGGCTTAGAATAGACAGTACATAAATGATTGTGTGTCTTATTTGGATGTAAAACAAAGTAAAATTTGGTAGTCCTTAGTCCTTGTTGTGGTCAAAATACTAGTTCCTTAAGACTTCCAAATGAAAAAAAAAAAAGCCATGTCTATATTTTTCATAGATGATGGGTCTCACTTACAAATTGTAAGCACCTTTAATAAAAATAATAAACATCAACCACAAATTATGCATTTGTCTAGGAAAGAAGTAGAAGAAATGACAACTAATTTGGTTTTGAAATATAACATAAATAATTTATAAAATATTAAGAGAAATAAGATAGTTCATATTGTAAGGATAAAAATTATGAAAGAACTAATAGAGTTAAAAGAGCTTATTTCTCAGAGGGCAAAATAGTTAAAAGAATTCGATCCAAATAGTGAGTAATGTTGGTTAAAGTGGACTTCCTATATGAACTAGGTTGTTGACGTTGGCATATTTGATCCTTACTTCTTAAAATGAATTGTAATTATTAATTTTAAACAAGTTATATTTAAAAGTGTATAGAGTTAAAAATGACTATTTTAAATTATTTCATATGTAATTGTAGGTGTAAATTTTAAGTAAAAAGTTACGAGCATTTTGATAAAATAAAATAAGTGTGGAATTGAGCTCATGTATATAATCCTTTTTAGTTCCATTAATTGTAGACGAAGCAGGTGGTTAGATGTCAACACCAACTAATGAAAATCTTGGATGTATCACATTTAAGTCTATAAATAAGTGTTTCGTCTTCATCCTTCCCTCCAAGTAAACCTCTTAATAACTTCATTTCTACCAATTCAACAATGGCCCTTGAATATTTTTCATCCTACTCCTTACTCCCCCGACTCATCATCACTCCTTGCTTCTTCATATTTCTCATTTTCCTTCTGTACTCAGTATCATTATTCCATGTCACTTTTACATCTGCCTCTACACCTACCACTTCTCTTTTGAAAGTTGAACAAGATCAAGAAGCAGTCGCTCTTCTAACATGGAAGACCAGTCTTGATAATCAAACCCAATCTTTCCTCTCTTCTTGGTTTGGACGCAATTCTTGCCATCATTGGTTCGGAGTGACTTGTCACAGGTCAGGAAGTGTCTCCAATTTAGACCTTCATAGTTGCGGTTTGAGAGGTACACTCCGTAATCTCAATTTCTCATCACTCCCCAACCTCCTCACTCTTAATCTTTATAACAACTCCCTCTATGGAACCATTCCAATCAACATTGGCAATCTTTCCAAATTGATCACATTTCTTGACTTTGGTTTCAATCATTTCACTGGTGTAATATCTCACCAACTTGGATTTCTAACATCTCTTAGCTTTCTATCATTGTGTTTTAATAATTTTAGAGGCTCAATTCCTCATTCCATAGGAAATTTGAGGAACTTAACCACATTATACCTTTATTCTAACAAACTTTTTGGTTCCATCCCTCAAGAAATTGGATTGTTGAGATCTCTTAATGTTCTTGATTTGTCAAATAACAATCTCATTGGTCAAATCCCTTCTTCCATAGGTAACTTAAGGGACTTAACCACTTTGTGCCTTCATACAAACAAACTATCTGGCTCTATTCCTCAAGAGATTGGATTGTTGACATCACTTAATGATCTTGAGTTGGGAACTAATAGTCTCACTGGTCCAATCCCTCCTTCCATAGGTAACTTGAGGAACTTAACCACTTTGTACCTTCATACAAACAAACTATCTGGTTATATTCCTCAAGAGATTGGATTGTTGACATCACTTAATAATCTTGAGTTGGGAAATAATTGTCTCATTGGCCCAATCCCTCCATCCATAGGTAACTTGAGGAACTTAACCACTTTGTACCTTCATATAAACAAACTATCTGGCTCTATTCCTCAAGAGATTGGATTGTTGACATCACTTAATGATCTTAAGTTGTCAATTAACAATCTCACCGGTCCAATCCCTCCTTCCATAGGTAACTTGAGGAACTTAACCACTTTGTACCTTCATACAAACAAACTATCTGGTTCTATTCCTCAAGAGATTGGATTGTTGACATCACTTAATGATCTTGAGTTGGCAACTAATAGTCTCACTGGTCCAATCCCTCCATCCATAGGAAACTTGTCCGGCTTAAACTTTTTGGCCCTTTATTACAACAGACTCAGTGGTGCCATTCCTTCAGAAATGAATAATATCACTCATTTGAAATATTTGCAGTTAGGTGAGAATAACTTCATTGGACAACTACCACAGGAGATATGTCGTGGTAGTGTTCTTGAAAACTTTGCCGCCGTTGGAAACCATTTCACTGGTCCTATTCCAAAGAGCTTGAAAAATTGCACTAGCTTAGTCAGAGTTCGGCTTGACAGAAACCAACTTACGGGACACATAGCCAAAAGTTTTGGTGTATACCCTAATCTAAATTATATTGATCTAAGCAATAACAATTTTTATGGTGAGCTTTCTGAGAAATGGGGGGAGTGCCACATGCTCACAAACCTGAACATCTCCAACAACAAAATTTCTGGTGCTATACCACCTCAACTTGGGAAAGCAATTCAACTGCAACAACTTGATCTCTCCTCAAATCATCTAATTTGGAAGATCCCAAAAGAATTGGGTATGCTTCCTTTACTGTTCAAGTTGTTGCTAGGCAACAACAAACTTTCAGGAAGTATTCCTCTGGAATTGGGAAACTTATCCAATCTTGAAATCCTTGACTTGGCATCAAACAACTTAAGCGGTCCAATTCCCAAGCAACTGGGAAACTTCTGGAAATTATGGTCCTTGAACTTGAGCAAGAATAGATTTGTGGATAGCATTCCTGACGAAATTGGAAAGATGCATCATCTTCAAAGTCTCGATCTTAGTCAAAATATGTTGACAGGAGAGATGCCACTGCTGCTTGGAGAATTACAGAACCTGGAAACGTTGAATCTCTCCCACAACGGGCTATCTGGCACCATCCCACACACGTTTGATGATTTGAGAAGTTTGACAGTTGCTGATATATCCTACAATCAGTTGGAAGGTCCTCTCCCCAACATCAAAGCCTTTGCTCCATTTGAGGCATTCAAAAATAATAAAGGTCTGTGTGGTAATAATGTCACTCATCTCAAGCCATGCAATGCTAGTCGAAAGAAGGCCAACAAGTTTTTCTGTTTTGATCGTAATACTCCTACTTGTGAGCAGTCTATTGTTCTTACTTGCTTTTGTTATTGGCATTTTTTTTCTTTTCCAAAAATTGAGGAAGAGAAAAACCAAGTCTCCTGAAGCAGATGTTGAAGATCTATTTGCAATATGGGGCCATGATGGGGAATTGTTGTATGAGCACATCATACAGGGGACCGACAATTTCAGTTCGAAACAGTGTATTGGCACTGGAGGATATGGTACTGTTTACAAGGCTGAGTTGCCAACAGGTCGGGTTGTTGCTGTGAAAAAGCTTCACTCATCACAAGATGGAGATATGGCTGATTTGAAAGCTTTCAAAAGTGAGATTTATGCTTTAGCACAGATAAGGCACCGCAACATCGTCAAGCTTTATGGCTTCAGTTCATTTGCAAAGAACTCATTTTTGGTTTATGAGTTTATGGAAAAGGGGAGTTTGCAAAACATTCTATGCAACGACGAAGAAGCAGAAAGATTAGATTGGACTGTGAGGCTAAATGTTATTAAAGGCGTGGCTAAAGCTTTATCGTATATGCACCATGATTGCTCACCTCCTGTAATTCATCGAGACATATCAAGCAACAATGTTTTGTTAGATTCAGAATATGAAGCTCATGTATCTGACTTCGGCACGGCTAGGCTTTTAAAGTCAGACTCATCTAATTGGACTTCATTTGCAGGAACTTTTGGTTATACAGCTCCAGGTACATTTTTCTTAGTGCCTTGCTCATCTCTAAATGGCCTCTATACGTCATATGTAACGTTTCTAATTGCTTAGCAGAGCAGAGCATGATCTAATCTTCTTTGCAGAACTTGCTTACACAATGAAGGTGGATAATAAAACCGATGTTTATAGCTTCGGTGTTGTGACATTAGAAGTAATTATGGGAAGGCATCCCGGAGAGCTTATCTCATCCCTGTTATCATCAGCGTCCTCCTCATCTGCATCACCATCAACGGTCGGCCATTTCCTGGTGAATGACGTGATAGACCAGCGCCCCTCACCTCCTGTGAATCAAGTGGCTGAGGAAGTAGTGGTTGCGGTGAAGTTGGCATTTGCATGTTTGTGTGTTAATCCCCAATCTCGGCCAACTATGCAACAAGTTGCTCGAGCACTCTCAACACAGTGGCCACCATTGCCAAACCGTTTTCTGTGATTACGTTGGGTGAGCTGCTGGGTCATGGTCATGGGGATGAAACTAGCTGAGGGTTCTCACTTCTCCATGTAAATTCGTTATGGATTGATTATTACTGAAAATGTAAAAGCAAGAAGGCATACTGTTATGACATCCATGAGGTGGGCGCAAGCAATCGTGCATAATTTCTCTTGTTTTTTGAACTTCTATTATAATATAAAACTACATTATATTATTTTTCTAATATATTTGAAGGGTGGAATGTGCAGGTTATTCAGAAGCATGATCTGCCACCATGTGATGTCCTTGCAACCTTTGGAATATATTTTCCTTTGAAGGGCCCCTCAAGCAGGTACTTCATTTGTATCTATATCAGCTAAAGAGTCGTATGTGATGACATTTTTGTTAAAGAATGTGATGATTTTACCTCCTGTTGCTTCCAATTTTGCAGGTGTATCAGTAACCAAGTAGGCTACTGAATATGAAGAGCCTGCTGGGGATGTACTCAAATTCAATCATCCGGAATCATTGATGTTATCGTTTCAGTTCGATCCTAAGGTGAATGATTTCATTAACATGAAAATCTCGTTTCTCTCTCTCATTTGTATAGACCCGTAAATTGGTTGTGATGCAGGGCTGTCGTGGAGGAGTGCGGGAATGCCGATGACCGTGTCTCTACTTCTGAGCTGCCAAACAATCTGCATCACCGGATGCTTGGACAAGTTGATTTTATTAATGGGCGGCCCTCCATGCAGGTTTGATCAGCTTCTGCTCTGTTATTCACTCTATTCAAAGAGCTAAAACAAGGCTGCCATTTTCACAGGGTTTCTCTGGGATGAATCCGGTTAACCAAAGCAGCTGGAATAAAGTTCAGTGTGAAATGATCCCAGCCTTCTTATCCTTTGCCGACTACTTTCGGCCAAGGTTCTTCCTGCTCGAGAATGTGAGGATCTTCATGTCTTTCAACAAAGGACAGCATTCTGACAAACTCTAGTTTCGTAGAGCAGTCTATGAAGCATTCATCAGCATTATTAGATTGTAATTTCCACCTTGGTCTTGAGCTGTGGTCACAACTGTTGAGGGTTTTGCAGATTTTTCCAAAATTTTGTACCTAACATTGAATCAAATCCCATCCTCTTGGGTCCCCATGATGTAATTTTCACAAACTGGACAACCCAGACAGGTCTTAGAATTTAGGAGGCCATAAAAAGATGAGGATTGAATTGAATACGAGATGTATTGACTCCAATTGCAAAGCTGTAATTTGAACAGAGAACAGAGGATTTTACATTCTAGACGTGAGGGGCTTATATCTAGGAAATAAAGTGGGAGCTTCAGATAAAACTCTTTGAAGTCTGATATGGAAAATTTCTGTTGTGTGTCTCACAGGATATACTCTGGTGTCAATAACACTGGAGATTTGGAGACGCGTCATGGAGACATGGGCCTAATTGCATGGGACGTGCTCCTTCCATCTGGGGCAATCATCCCTAGATACTTCAAGCATCATGATCCTCAATGGTTTTATCTTCATATCTCGATCCAGATTGTGGGTTTTCTTCCGGGTTTGCTACTGTCGTCGCAGGAAGGACCTCTACAATGGACTGGAGTCTTATCGCATTCCCAAATTCAAGATTCACAGACCCTCGGATCCTTGGTGTTTTTCCTTGGCATTCTTCAGGTTTGTTTCACTCTGCCTGGGCCTTCACTCGACAGTAACTAAATATATTTCTTCAAGCATGCTGGAAACTAAGTTTTCTTCTTCTCAGGTAATGGCATTGATTCTAAGGCCGGACAAGACATCCAAACAGCGCAAGTACTGGAACTAGTAACATCACTTGGTAGGGAGACTTGCTCTCATCTTGGGAGCTCTGAATATTGTGTTTGGACTTTGAGTGGCAGAAGCAGGCTTGGGGTGGAAGATAGGATATGGGTTTCTTGTGACAGTAAGTGTCCTTGGGGCTGGGGAGATCCAACATGTAATCTTACAATTTTTTAATAGATTGTTGAGAGTGATAATTCCCAAACTGTTGAAATCACTTTTTTTTTTTTTTTAACTATGAGTTTTTTGTTATTATCTCCCTTCAAAATGGGTGACAAACTGTATTTTTTTTGTTAAGAAGAAACAAGCAACTCAAGGAGAACATGATCTAAATAGCATATGAGCATATTGAACAAAACTACTTCCTACACTTGCATAGTTTAATTTGATAATAAAAAAAAACGCATTTTAGTAAAATCCCCGATAAGGAGAATAAATTTATATTTAGGAATTGATGATAATTAACTAAAGATAATTAATGTCCGATTGAAACTGTTTTTATAGGAAATGCTTTTAATTGAAGTGTCTCTCTAAAAACGTTTAACCTTGCAATTTTACATATATATTATATGTGTATGAACTCCTCTTAACCTTGTAATTAAACATATTTTGAAATTTTGAGAACCTGTTGGACCTAGAACAAACAATATATTCATAGTTGCGAGTCTAGAGCCCCTTTAATATGCATTCTATTTAATTGTAAACTATAAATGATTAATTTGATAGTCCTTGTTATGGGCTACATGCTGATTCCTTAGGACTTCCAAATGGATAAAAAAAAAAAACATGTCTATTTTGTTATGGTCTCACTTATAGATGAACCAAGATAAGTATCAACAATAAATCACGCATTTGATTGAGAAAAAAGTAGAAGAAATATTGATAGCTAATTTGGTTTTAAAATTTCACATAAATGATTTACAAAATCTTAAGAGAAACAAGAAAGCTTATGTTCGAATGATAAAAATTATGAAAAAAATAATAAAGATAAAGAGGGAAAATAGTTAAAGAATTTAATCCAATAATGAATAAGGGAGGAATTTAAATTAAAAAACTTAAAATTGAGTTTTAATTAATTAATTCTTAAATGATTTTGAAATAAAATTTATGACCTAAGCCTTTTGATTTTTTATTTATCCATTGATACTATAACACCCCAAATTAATTTTAGGGGTAAAATAGTAAATTAAAAATTAATTAAATTCATTAGGGGAAAATTGTCATTTTTTCCATTAATAGTCCTAGGTATGAATTAGATTATTATTTTTTTTTTCTTGTCTTCTTTATTCAAAAAACCTTATTAACCAAAATCAGATAATAGGAGAACATAGGGGTGAAGGTTTGAAGGTTTGAAGGTTTAGGGTTTGAAGTCCATACTTTTCCGATAAGATTCTAACTCTTAGATTGATATTTTAGATTCGTTAGTTAGTTTCGAACATATTAGATATTTTTTGGAAAATTGAAATCAAAATTAGGGTTTGTTTATTAAACTTTTAGATCAAAATGTTTGAAAAATTGCAAGTATAAGTTGATTTATCGATGAAGATAGGAAAATTTCAAAAATTTCAATGGAATAGAAAAATAAATAAATAAATTTAAAATGAAAAAAAAAACAGAGGAAGAAAAGAAATTTTAGATTTAGATAATAAATAAATAAGTCGTTAGTCGAGGCTTTAGATTGAAAAGAAAATAAATAAATAAATAATAAGAAGAATTACATGATTTCTGGATTTTGGAGGGGTCATATATAGATACTTGTATTTATGGTTTTGAGGCATTGTATTTGTGTGCACATTGCTAGAAGTAGGATTAAGAAAGAAAGAAAGAATAAAAACGAAGCATGTGCATTGGATGGAATGATGACCTTGGAAAACCAAGAATAAATAAATAAATAATGAATCATCATAGTGATGATGATGACAATCAAAAAAACTTGCTTTGTTTTATTGGTTTCGTGTGTGCCAGAGACAAGTGGGTAATGGTTTGGGTGGCTATTGAATTTGATAATTAATAAAATAATAATATTTAGGTCTAGGTTAATAAATAAGATAATAGTAATAATGGTTTAATGTAATAAATAGAATGAGAGATTTAGTAAAAAAAAAATTATAATGAAATAAAATTGCAATTTAATTAAATTAGTAATGTGTCATTAGAATCAAATTGAGAATTTATTAATTTTATTTAAATACGGAATAGATTAATTAAATTGTAGATAAATAGTAATATTTATTTCTATTATGTTATGTTAAGTGAAGAATAGATTTTCCATAATTATTTCTCTCCAAGGTTTTTGAGGACTCTTTTGAGCTAAGAGAAATTAATACAAACTTTGCAAAAGAAGATAATTATATATATATATATATATATATGTGTGTGTGTGTGTGTGTGTGTGTGTGTGTGTAAGTGTTATTTTTGCTTTTATGTATGGATCAAATATATTTTTACATGAAAAATATATTATAATATTTCTTTTGTTTATAATAGAATATATGGAGGTATTATGTTTCTGTAAGTTTGAATAAATAAAACAAAGAATTTAACTTTAATTTGTTTGGTCCTTATCAATGGAATATAATAGTTGACTTTTCGGCCCTTGTCAATAGGATATAATAATTGACCTTTACATTTTCGTGATGAAAAATGTATTTGATTTAGACCCCAGCCTTGAGGGCTTTTATTAGAGGTTACTTTTGATTATGTCCACCTTAAAATGAACAAATTTGAGGCTAACCACCCATTTGTAAAGTTTCACTTCACTAAGCGCCATTTATTATTTGGTAACCAGAATAAAAATAATTGAAATGTATTTTATTTGGATTTGATATGAAATGGTTTTGATATATATGAAAATGTTTGGTTGAACTGTTTAAAATGTATTAGCATGTTTGAACTCAAATGTTTTACAAAAGTGATTATACCTTATATCTCCTATTTGGAAGCATGAATAAAAATATTTGATCCATGAAACTATATTAATGTTTCTTATTGAGTTTTGAGCTCATCCCCTTTTGTTGTTAATTTTTCAGGTACCCTAAGTTCTGGTGAGAAGTGATGGTTAGAATGAAAATTTGGCTTTATTAGGATATTTATTTAAACTCTCTTTTTGGGACTTTATTAAACATTAGAATTTAATTATTGTTAGCTATTGTTTTAGTTTGAAATTGCTTGGACAAAAATACCATGGTTGATATGTTGGTTTAAAAGTTGAGATTTGAAGATTTTAGAATTTTTTTTCTATTACTATAGACCCTTCATTTTGTCCCCTTAGCACATGTTTTATTGAGGGCTCATTTAGTATTTTATAATGATTCATTTGTAGCTACTTACTACTATGCAATTTGTCTTCTCCGAGTTTGAGACTTTGGTTGAAGGTTTATTTGGCTCCTCATTGTGACCTTGGTCACCCTTCGAGTTTTGGTTAGACTTTACTTTGGGTGCACTTTAAGTTAGATTCAACTTAGTTCACCCTAGGTCACTAGAGCACTTTTCTAAGCTCACTTAGGTTTACTTTGGCTCACCTAGGCCCACTTTAGGCACCACAGGACCCGACCCATTAGTTCATTCATTGACTCACTTTCCTTCATGGTCACCTAGTTTGCATAGCATGCATGACTTATAAGACTTACATGTGATTGATCTTCTCTTTTCCTTTTCTTATATGATTCCTGATTTCTTTTTAATTAATTTATTTATCTTTATTTTGATTTTGACTTAATACTTTATTTTTATTTTTTTTTTCTAGTTTTTATTATTATTATTATTATTTTGGTGGGTTTTGGAAAAACTGAAGATTCAGTCCATGTTTTGAAAAGGAAGATCTGAATAGAGGCAATGGAAAAAGGACAGAGCAGAGATTTTGTCAAGACTGTTCAAGTATGCTTCTTGTTACTCTCTGTGTTCTCACTCATATTGGATTTCTCATTTTGGTTGCTTCTAAATGTTCAATTTTTGTTGTTTGGTGTGGACATTAAGGGCCACAAGTTGTTATGTTGAGATTGGTTGCTTACTTGTTTGCCCTTTTTTTATTCTGATTCTTTTATATGTCGTTGGTGTCTTCTAAAATATGTGACCCCATGCCTGAATTTGATCATACTCTGTTTATGTTTAAATCCTATTCTGTATTGTCCCCCTGTCCAGCCCTAGATTATTGACACGTAAAATGGGGCTGTCTATGTTGATTGATATTTTCTGCCTATGTTCCATGTTTCCTTTCTTGTACGGTGTTCGAGTCTTAGTATATTTGGGCACGTTTTGAGGGGATGACAGAGGTGTTTGATATGAGGGGTAACGTTGCAGCAAGCCGCAGCATGTTCAGTGTACTTCCGGCGGTTCTATTTCCTTATCTCCATGAATCCCATCGCAGCTTGTCTAGTTTTGTAAGGTTGAGTGTTAATGGGCTAAAGCTCGGTTACTGGATGATTGGCTCTGAGATATTCCAGTAGGTTGATGAGAAAGAGAACCGATTTGCCAAGACTGAGATAAATATGGACCTTGTGATCCCTAAAGGCAACAGTAAACTGGGAACCTACATGCTAGGCAGTGGTCAAGACATGGTTTAATGTCCAAGAGGACTGCGAAGAGCACAAACTTGCGCCTGACCAGAATCAGATATGCTTGTGCCTTCGTCTCAGAACTTACAGATTGTGCAACAAGATTCGCCTTCTTGCTTTCGCATTCATTGTTCAATCTAATGGTGCCCATGATGAGCAGCTCATGGACAACAGCAGTGCAGCAGTTTTCCTGTTTAAAGAATCTGGGAGGTGTAGAGCTTTTGGCAAAGAGACTGCATACAGAAGAGTACAGGATTGTGGGTTTTGTTAAAGGCGCTTGGGTCTACTGCTTACATTTCTGCAGACTCTACGGGATCCTAAAACTCTCATGTTATGATTGTCATGACCAAAATTGGCCTTAATGGCCTTTCTTGTTTTTCTGCTTTGCATGAATTGGGGCCTTCCTGATGCCTTTTATCTTCAGTAGTGGCTGGAATACTTCCTTCTTCAAAGGCCCTCGCATATGTTCCCAATGGTCTCAGTGCCATTTGCTTCAAAAGCTTAAGGAAGTGGAAGAAGCTTCAGCATGACATTCCTTATGAATAATGAATGAGACTTTTGCTCCCTTGGCCAATGTTGTGGAAAAGTTTTTGTTGTATTTTCATTAAGGAATACTGGTGTTGACATAATTACTGAAATTGTTGATAGAATTGCTTCAATAGGGGATGACAATGTGGGAGTCATCAGAAAATTTTAATGGGACTGCTGCAATGAAAATGGATTCTGAAGACAAAAAAATGATGGCCATCAATAAATTCAGCTGCAGTTGATATCAGTAATGAGTAGTTCGTCCAACCTTCATCTTTTATGTATCTGTTCTGGCTTAGAGAATATTAAAATTTCCGAAACTTGCTGATCATCTGTGGAGAAATCAGAGACTAAAACTGTACTCAAGCTACTGCCATGGCCTAATTTTGCCTTGGAATGCCTATTGATTTACACAGTACCATGGCCTTCAAGGGGCTTTACTCAGCATTTACTTTGCTCTACTGGTGCACGCCTTCCGCTCCTCTTTTAGAGATTGCTAGAAGAAAGCTTTGACTGAATTTAGCATTGATTCGGGCTCCTTTCCTCCGGATCCTAGAATTTAGAAGCGATAGCAAGAATGTCGATGATGAGTCTGATGCATATAGTGTTGTTTCAATTGCAAATGCTACTCTTGTGCTTTCAATTGGTGACACGGTTGAAGAAGCGATAGTGGTTTTCTTGATGCTACAGCATCCCTTGCTGTTTCTTCGATAGGTGATGATGATTCCTTGACGCGAGTTCACCCTAGTGGTTTCCGTTATGTAAGAGAAGCCAGGCGCATTAACGAGTGGAGAACTCCTGGAAAGAGGACAACCATCAAAGTTGGTCCCAATAGGCTTCAAGTGGTTATTGCACTGAGTGAAGGAGAGCTTATATATTTGGAGGTGGATATGACTGGTCAGTTGATGGAGGTTGAGAAGCATGAAATGTCTGGGGATGTGGCTTGTTCTAACATTGCCCCGGTTCCTGAAGGAAGACAGATCTCATTTTCTCGCAGTCGGATGATGTGACAACACTATTCGTATCTCGTCTTTGGATCCTGATGACTGTATGCAGATTTTGAGCATGCAAAGTGTTTCTTTTCCTCCAGAATCTCTCTCTCGAAGTTCAGGCATCAGTAGGTGGTAAGGTTGGTGCTGATCGCCCTGCTAGTCTTTTTCTTAATGTTGGTTCGCAGAATGGAGTTTTGTTCAGAACGGTGGTAGATATGGCGACAGGTCAGCTCTCTGATGCTAATTCCCGATCCTTAGGACTAAGAGCCCCAAAGATATTCTCTGTCATTGTGAGAGGCCAACGTGCAATGCTATGCTTATCAAGCCACCCTCGGCTTGGCTATATTCACTGAGGGCATTTTCTGTTGACACCGCTTTCTTATGAGACACTTGAATTTGCTGCATCATTTTCATCTGATCAGTGTGCTGAAGGTGTGGTTGCTGCTGCTGGGGATGCGCTGAGGGTCTTCACTATTGAATGACTGGGTGAAACATTTAATGAAACTGCGATTCCTTTAAGGTATACACCAAGAAGGTTTGTTCTTCAACCCAAGCAAAAATTATTGGTAATTATTGAGAGTGATCAAAGAGGATTTGCAACAGAAGAGCATGAAGCTGCTAAAAAGGAATGCTTTGAGGCTGCTGAAGCAGAGGAGTTAAAAGAACTCTAATGTGAACCTGTAGTTGGAAAATTCTGAATTGGCAGAAAGTTTAGAAGCCATTCAAGCCTTTGCAAGTTTTGTTTTGGAATGTTCAGAGGTAGAAGAAGTAAGGAAACTGAACCACAATTCGAGACACGAAAATGAAGATTTGCCAAAGAAATTGGGCAACTCCAAACAAATCAATGCGAGCTGATGTAGAGAGCCAGTCTATCTTCAGCAGCTTAATGTTCACCTACGCCATGAGCTGAGAAATTAACAGGCTGGTGGCTCAACTGCATGTAAAGGAACTATTGCATTCGCTCAGCAGCGGCCCTCACTATTGGACTTTCTCCAGCACAGCGAATTTTGGAAAGCCAGAGGACTCTTACAAGCTAATTCCATGGATGTGCAAGCGACTTATGAAGTCAATTCCAGGGAGTTGCTGTTTGTTGACGCCTATCACTTGAGTGGGCCACATAAAGACACTTTGTTGTCTGCATCTGCCTTAGATGTAGATGATGACTAATATCCTCTAGCTTATGGGGTGGTTAATACTGATAATGAAGAAAACTGGTTGTGGTTCCTAGAGCATCTGAAGTATTTACTGATGAATTGTCATGTGGTTCTAATTTCAGATAGGAACCCAAGCTTTCTTTCAGCAACTAACAAAGTATTTGGCAGTGGTTACAATGCTCACTGTCTCAGCCGTTTGAAGGAGAGCCTAGACTACTTCATAAGTAGTAATCTGGTCTTAAAGATGGGACATTTACATTCTGCTCTTGATGCCAAGGTCAGGTATCAGAAAGAATATGTTCAGGACATGGTCTAGTTTGGAAGCACTTATGAGCATGCAGAACACGCGAAATCTAGACCCAGTCCAATACAAGCTGAACCACAGACGAAACTAGAGAAAATGTAGGCTGATATTGAAAAGTTGAAGGCAAACTTGATAGAAAAAGAAACTGAATTGTTGAGTATTTCAGAGGAAATGGGAGATGGACTAATTCCAGTTTGGGATTTTGGTGAATTGCTATTGGCACCCCTCAGAAGGTCAATTCAAATACTGATCTGAAAACGATTTAAGTATAATCCACATCAGTCTCCAACCCCAAAGAAGGTTTCTGCAAAGACTGGTTCAACGGAAATTGTTTTGGTCTTTAATAAACCAGAGATGGCAGGTCCATTTATCTGAAGGAATGTGGTAGTTCAGTGATGAGAGCAGATGGAGAACCTGTAGATTGCTCGAATGCTCATGTGATTGTTCATAGATGTACTTCAGATTTTTTTTCAAGAACTCCTTGAAGACTGTCAAGCTTGCCAAGAAGTAGGAGGAATTGGAGCAACTCTAAATCCATGCACAGAATGAATGTCTACAGTTCGCTCAAGCTGAGATGTTTCCCCAGAACTTGCAGAATCTGCACCTTCAATTGCAGAAAGAAGAGAAAAGCTCTACCTTCCGATCTCGGATTAGGCTTCAGATCAAACTGGTGGAAAATCTGAGAATAAAGATGTTGGGGCTGTTTTGATAGCTACACAGAATACTCTCTTACCTGAAAGCTCGGTGAGCTAGAAGAAGCTGAAGCTCCAAATCCATGCACAGAATGAATGTCTACAGTTCGCTCAAGCTGAGATGTTTCCCCAGAACTTGCAGAATCTGCACCTTCAATTGCAGAAAGAAGAGAAAAGCTCTACTTTCCGATCTGGGATTAGGCTTCAGATCAAACTGGTGGAAAATCTGAGAATAAAGATGTTGGGGATGTTTTGATAGCTACACAGAATACTCTCTTACCTGAAAGCTCGGTGAGCTAGAAGAAGCTGAAGCTAGAGGATAAGTTAAAGTTGCTGAATAAATTTTCTTCAAGCATGCTGAAAACTAAGTTTTCTTCTTCTTGGGTAATGGCATTGATTCTAAGGCCGGACAAGACATCCAAACAACGCAAGTACTGGAACTAGTAACATCACTTGGTAGGGAGGCTTGCTCTCTTCTTGGGAGCTCTGAATATTGTGTTGGGTTCGAGTGATGTATGACAAACACCTATTTGGGCAATGGAAGTTTTGGAAACTTTTCACTGTCATTCTCTTTCATGTTTAAGAAAGGATCCTGCAAATTTGATAAGTTGTCAATTTGATGCAAAAGTTTAAAGTTATGTTTGGTTCTCAAAAAATTTGAGGGAAAATGTGAGGAAAAGAAAATAAAGTGAAAAAGTGAAAAGGAAAAAAAAATAAAGAAAAATAAAAAAATAGAGTCAAAGTTAATAAATTATTTTATATGTTTCTTTGAACTCATTTAATTTATTTTCTTCCAGTATATAAAAATTAAATAATTTTAAAACGTACAATATTCTAACTAATTTTAATTATATTTTATTTTCTTTCACTATTTTTCATAATGAAACTAAATATGAAAAAACTATTTTCTTTAGTATTTTTTTCTTTCTTAGATACTTTCCGAAAACCAAACATAACCTAAAAATTTTGATGTTATATTAAGTTACAACAAAACCTTGATAAATGAATGTTCAATAAATTGCTTGAATAATAAAATCTTTTGATCTCAATCCGGGTTAGTATACTAAATTAATAACTTCAATAGATGTATAAAATAATAATGTTTTTAAAGATCCTTAACAACCTACGACCATATACATTATATGTATATATACCAAACAAAATTATTCATAATATAATTTCTATTTTTATCAATTCACTTTTTATAATTTCTATTTTTATCGACTCACTTATTCTCGAAATCATCCTATACTTGAAGTCTCTTTATCTTTTAAGGCATTAAGTTAGACAATTATTTTTTTTTTTCAAAAAATTTTTTAGTAAAATATTTGCTATGAGGTTTTCAATTCTTTTTTTCTTGAAAGATATCTAATAAATAATTGGGATAACCGATTAAAAGGGACAAAAATCCCTCAATATTGCAAAACTAACCCCCCACTTATTTAAGTCTCAAAAATGACTTAACTCGGACAAAAATACCCCCTCAGCTATCTTTTAGCCCATTTTCCCTCCAACTCCAATTTTCCCCTATGTCTCTTCCTTACCCTGCAAACCCATTTGTTCCATCTGTTAACTTGCGAGAAAGAAATCACGAAGGACTTTTCCATTTATTACAAGAGAACAAAAAGGCAACACGACACAAGGAAAAAATAGAAAGTAAGTTTCACTGTTTCATTCTTTGATTTCAGTTTTTCGAACTGTACATATGAATCTTCATCCATGAAATGAGAAGAAACCTTAAGTGTTTTATTTTGGTTCATTTTATTTTTTTTTAAATCAAGCCCTATTTTTCATCTTTTTGATATTGTGTGTTGATTCAGTTAATGAAAATGGAGGAAGAAAAAAATTCGGTGATGAAAAATATGAAACAGAAGAGGTATAAAATTTTAGGAAAAAAGAGAAGTGAAAGAAAGCAAGGTTTTGAAACCTTGTCATCGTCATCAGAAAATGAGAAGAAATCAACTGATTCAGTAAGTATTAATTTTCTACTTGAAATTTTGATTTTTTTTTTTTTAAATTTTATCCTTTTAATCGATTATCATTTTTTATGAATTTATTTTTCATGAATTGATAATCTAATTTGTGAAACCAAGGTTTGGTTAATCTTGATTTTGATGATAACAAAACAAGGTTTAGAACTAATGATCGTATTTCAAGTGTGATTAGGCAAGACAATTTCCAAAGTGGCAATCACAGAGACAAATCAAGTCAAGGAGAAATCATGAAGAAGAAGACCACCTCAAAGAGAAGAGTTTTTCAAGACCAAAGCTTCATAAGATCTCTTTATAAGGTTGTTGGTGCACTAAGACTTTCATGCATTTCATTCTTTATTTATGCACCAAAATCATCCAAGAGTAATATTGTTTTAAATATCTTAAGAATTGGATGATTTCATGTTTTCAACTAAAACCTTGTGTTAAATGATTTTCAAACTTGTGTTAAAAAGTTTTAAGTTGAAAAAGACTGGGTGTTGAGCCAAAAAATGGCTCAACCGGTTCAACCGGTCGACTAGTTGTGCTCGTCGGGTTGAGGAAAGCCAAAAAGTTTCTCTCTCTCCTAGTGGCCTTCTCTTCCCGGTCAAGGTTGAACCTCAACCGGTCGAGGTCCGATTGAGGTTTGATTGAAGCCCAACGGTCACCTGTCAAGCATTTAATGCTAACGGCTAGTCAACCAGTCGACCCCTAGCTCGACCGGTCAAACCCCCAAACGGCTAGTTTGGTTTTTCTCTTCTATAAAAAGGCTCCAATCTTCATTGTTTAAAGAGCTTAACCTTCCCAAATCTTTCTTGATTATATTTGAGCCTTGGAAGATATTTTTTAGTGCACCATTATTTCAAAACTTGCATATCTTTAGTGCACCATTCAATCCTAGTTTTTCTTGTTTCATTTGAGCTTAAAGTTCTTGTGCTAGGATTTTTGAGAGATCATTCATTTGTAAATCTTTGAGAGGAAGTTTCTCAAGTGTAGGGTATCACTTGAGGGGTTGTTCAAGAGTGGGATATCTCTTGAGAAGTGTAAAGGGTGCTTGGAGCCAAAAGTCCAAGAGGGTAAATTGGAACCATAATCCAATTGTATAGCTTGAAGGCTTGGTTTGGAAGCCTTGAATTAGTGGAACCTCAAGCTTGGGATTGAAGTTAAAGGAGAGTGGATGTAGGCCGGGTTGCGCCGAACCACTATAAACTCTTGTGTTTGCATTCTCTCTTTCCTACTCTTTAATTTATATGCAATTGTCTTTATATTGCTTATCATATACTAGCATATAATTGTCTCTTAAATTCTCTTGTTTAAATTTGTGAAAAGAGACCATCACCCTATTCACCCCCCTCTAGGGTGATTACCATAGGTTGGATTAGCCTAAAAATCCTAACATAATTGTTGAAAATTTTCTCAGTGAGATTATAGTCCAAGGTTTAAAGCAATATTTGAATGATTAGAAAAAACTAAACTTAACTACTATCAAGTTTACCATCAAAAGGTTTTGAAATTTTGTGTAATGAAGTTATTTGTTATAAATTTATAACGTATTTGAATATAATTTTTATGAAATTATTTTATCCAAATATTTAGAATTTTGATTTAAATATATATGTTAAGAAAAAACTGAACTTAACTGCTATCAAGTTCATTGTCAACAGGTTGCAATTTCAAAATGGTTTGGTTTTGTTTCAAATTTCAATAAATACTAGAATAATGTCTCCAATTTTTTGTAGTTGCAACTTAGTAAAATATAATAGCTTCAATTGCATTAGTAAAATAATATCTTTAGAATATTAGCATTTGACATGGCATCCTTAAATAATAGGAAAATAAAGTCTATGTTAAGAAGTAATACGAAATGATGGATTTAACATAGTTGGATAAGTTTGGTAATATAATTTTGCTCAATTTATATTGATATTTTTACAATTTGTTATTATCTTGCAGATTGACATTCTTCCTCATCTCCTATCTTTTATATCTAAAATACCTAAAGAGGAGTACTTTCCTAGAAAAATTGCATGTTTGTCTCACTTGGTAGCCATTGAAAATATTAAGAAGAAATTGACTGAACCACAATTGGAGATGTTTAGAAAATCATGTTTTGGTCATTTTTACTCCTTCCCGAACTTCGATTTTCAGCCCAAATTGTTCATCAATTATTGTTACGTCAATGTGAAACCAAAAAAGACAATGAAATATGGATTTTATTAAAGTCAAAGGGCTTAAGATTTAGTAAAGAAGAGTTTGCATTTATTACGGGCTTGAGTTTTGGTCCTATTACAAAATGTGATAAAAAATCATTACGAATAAGGGACACATACTTTAAAGGAGAAAACAAGGTGTGTAATGATGAGTTGGAGAAAGTTTTTCTTTCTTTAGGAGAGGAAAAGAAAAAAAAAATAATTTGAAGATGAAGAGGTGATAAAGTTGGCACTTTTGTATTTTTTAAAGCATGTTTTATTTGGGAGAGAAGGAAAAAATTTAATCGATATGGAATGGGTTGCTTTGGTTGATAATTTGGAGGCTTTTAACAAGTATCCATAGGGGGATTTGTTATGAGAGGACACTATTTGGTTTTCAAAAAGCTTTGGAGAACCGGGTATCCAAACACTAATTATTAGCACATTGATGTTGTCGTCTTTTTTTTCCGGAAGCGGCGAATAGAAAATCCTCATCTTTTTTCCCAAAAGTTTACCATAGTGGATACTATGTTTTGGGTATGTGTAGTTTGAATTTTAGTTATCATTTTTAATTTTTTGTAATAATGAATCTTATGATCTTGGTTATTTATTTATGTATGTTAACTTTATTCTATGTAGCAAAATGCTCAAGCAAAATGGATTAAGCATGGCAAGAAATGAAACCAATTCAAATTACCAGAGAATGACATTCTTATTGATTATGCCAATGGTTTGCAACCTCTTTATTCTATCAAATGGCCTGATGTTGACATTGTGTATATCCCCATCAATGTTCGGGCTAGTCATTGGGTATTAGTAGTTGTCCACCTTCATCGAAGGATTATATATGTATATGACTCATTGATGGGCATCAATAATAATGCAAAATTGCAAGTTGCCATTAAACCAATAGCCAAATTGTTGCCGCATATATTGAATGCAATAGCATATTATGGGTTTCATGGTGACACAAAAGGTAACTACCAGGAATGGGAAATCGAACGACTGCAAGATATTCCTTTACAGGAAAATGAGTAAGTGATCTTAAATTTACTTTCATATCTTATACACTTAATCCTTAATAATAGCCCTAGCATTGATTATATGTGTACCATGCAGTGATGATTGTGGCATGTTTGTTATCAAATATGTTGAATACTTAATGCACAACCATCCATTGAAGTCATTAACAAGTGCTCGAATGGACTGGTTTCAGGAAAAGATGGCAGCAAAGTTATTTTATATGAAATACTTGCCTATGTAATGAATTCATGTTGATATTTCACATTTTGATAATGTAGTTGGATGGTTTGTTATATGTAATTGGATAGCTTCATATATGTAGTTAGACATTTTGATAAAAGTAGTTGGACAGCTTGATATATATACTTAGATATTTTGATGAATGTTGTTTGATAGTTATGTATACAATTGACCTTTTAAACTAAACTTGACTGTTGTCAAGTTGTTATGTGTACAAACTTGAAGGTAGTTAAGTCCACAGTCTTAATAGAACACTTGAACTTAACTACTATCAAGTTAACTGTGAACAAACTTAATAGATATTAAGTCAAAGTCTATTCCAGAATAACATATTTAATCTGGACTTAACAAGTATCAAGTTGATCTTCTATAGACTCATAGGAAGTTGTGTCTATAGTTGCCATTTTAACCTGAACTTAACTATTGTCAAGTTATTTTATGAACAAACTTGAAGGTAGTTAAATCCACAATCTTCAGACAAAACCTAAACTTAATTATTGTCAAGTTGTTTTATGTACAAACTTGAAGGTAGTTAAGTTCACAGTCTTTAAAAAAAAACCTAAACTTAACTATTGTCAAGTTGTTTTATGTATAAACTTGAAGGTAGTTAAGTCCATAGTCTTTAAACAAAACCTGAACTTAACTATTGTCAAGTTGTTTTATATACCAACTTGAAGGCAGTTAAGTCAACAATCTTTAGACAAAACTTGAACTTAACCATTGTCAAGTTGTTTTATGTACAAACTTGAAGGTAGTTAAGTCTACAGTCTTCAGACAAAACCTGCACTTAACTATTGTCAAGTTCCTTATCAATAAACGTGAGAACAGTTGAGTCCATAGTTTGAGAATAAACATGTAATTTTCATTCATACTTTATACATAACTCATTATAACATATATGTACAAAAGTAACTGTTAGAAATTTGAGGCTAATCCAAATTATGGTAATCACCCTAGAGGGGGGAGGGAGGGGGGTAAATAGGGTGATGGTCTCTTTTTCACAAATTTAAACTATGCAAAAATAAGAGACAATTATATGCAAATATATAATAAACAAAATAAACACAATTGCATATAATTTAAAAGAGTTAGGGAAGAGAGAGTGCAAACACGAGAGTTTATAGTGGTTCGGCACTTCCTTGCCTGCGTCCACTCTCCTCAACCTCCTAATCGAGTGAGGGTTCCACTATCTTGAAACTTCAACCAAGCTTCCAATCTCTTTACAATTGGATTATGGTTCCAATTCACCCTTTTGGACTTTTGGCTCTAAGCACCCTTTACACTTCTTCAAGAGATATCCCTCTCTTGAACAACCTCTCAAGTGATACCCCTCACTTGAGAAAATTCCTCACAAAGATATACAAATAATGATATCTCAAAATCCTAGTAATAGAACTTTAGGCTCAAAGATACAAGAAAAACTAGGATTGAATGGTGCACTAAAGATATGCAAGTTATGAAACAATGGTGCACTCAAAAACACTCTTCTAAGACTCAAATATATTCAAGAATGATTTAGGAAGGTTAAGCTCTTGAAACAATGAAGTTTGAAGCCTTTTTATAGAAGAAAAAAAGTCATACTAGCCGTTGGGGGTTCAACCGGTCGAGTTAGGGGTCGACCGGTTGACTAGCCGTTGGGAAAAGTGACCGTTGGGCCTCAACCAGACCTCAACCGGTTAAGGTTCAACCTTGACCGGGAAGAGGAAGCCACTGGGAGAGAGAGAAACTTTTTAGCTCCCTCAACCAGTCCTCGGCCGGACGAGCACAACCGGTCGACCGGTTGAGCCATTTTTTTGGCTCAACACTCAACCTTTTTCAACTTAAAACCTTTTAACACAAGTTTGAAAATCATTTAATACAAGGTTTTAGTTGAAAACATGAAATCATCCAATTCTTAAGATATTTAAAACAATATTACTCTTGGATGATTTTGGTGCATAAATAAATAATGAAATGCATGAAAGTCCTAGTGCACTAACAACCTTACAAAGAGATCCTAAGAAGCTTTGGTCTTGAAAAACTCTTCTCTTTGAGGTGGTCTTCTTCTTCATGATTTCTCCTTGGCTTGATTTGTTTTTGGATTGCCACTTTGGAAGTTGTCTTGCCTAATCACACTTGAAATATGATCATTAGTTCTAAACCTTGTTTTGTTATCATCAAAATTAAGATTAACCAAACCTTGGTTTCACAATCTCCCCCTTTTTGATGATGACAAAACCAAGGTTGCTAAAAAGCTCCCCCTCAATATATGCTCCTTTGAATTTAGAAAATCTTCAAGTTTAGAAACTTCAAGGAGTATATTAAGGATGCTCAAAATGATATAATCAAACATAAATAGCATAAAGAGCATTTAGCAATTTGGCAAGACATTATTATTAAAAATGATGCATACAAATATAACCAATAAAGCACATAGCATCAATATGAATAAGATTGCTAAAACAATATTTGAAATATCTTCCCAAGTTAGCAACCTACCATTACTTCTCCCCCTTTTTGTCATCAACAAAAAGTTTCAATAAAGTATATAAGAGGAATCACATGTTATCAAATATATATATATATAATTTCTCATAAAAATGAATCTCCCCCTTTTTCATTTGAGAATAGTTTCCAAATAAAATATTGCTCATCCTTAGAGCATTCCCAATTTAAAGCATGATTGGAAAAATATATATGGGAGAACATATGCATTTAAAAATATATATAACATGCATTGAATAACATATTTAGGGCATACAAGCATATGATCATTCAATTTTATATAAGTATATATAAAAAATCTTCTTTTTAAATCCAAAACCTTGGTTTAACAAATATGCCAAAAATATACCAAGTGTTAGCAAAAATGATATTGACAAATTAAGCTTTTAGAAGGGATACCATTACCAATATCATCAATGCATTCTTTCCAAGGTAAGCATATCTTCCTTCTTGTATGGATCCCTACAAAACAAATTTAGTAACCTTTGGTACCCATATCCTTTTGGGTCCTAGAGGGTTAGTCTTCCTTCCCTTTGGAATCCAAAATAATTTAAAGTTTTGAAGAACATGAGGAAATTTTCTTAAGGGACAAATATTACTAATGTGACCTCATTTTTCACAAAAATTGCAAATAGTTGAAAGTGAAAAACTAGAGGTTTTCTTTTTTAAAAAAATTGATTTTTAAAAGACTTGTAGGCTAGCCTCTTTTTATCAAAAATGCATTTTTTGATTTGCCAAAATCATATCAAAAGTCTTTTGGCCATTTGAGAATTTTTAACTCCTCATTTTCCTTTTCAAAAGAGATTTTTGCCTTTTCAATATTTCAAATTTTTCATTATCCTCATTGAGCTCATTTAGAAGACAAGAAATCTTTTTCTTGAGAGGGATATTTTTGGAACCAAGTTTTTCAAGATTAAAATATAATTTTTGAAGCTCATCTTGAAAATCAAAATGGTTAGAGTTGGAGTTTACCTCATCACTTTCACTTTCACTGTCTTCCTCTTCATCATCATTTGTTATAGCCATAAAGGCTATACTTTTCTCATTTTCTTCAACTCTTTGATGATTGTACAACTCTATCTCATAAGTCATGAGTGACCCAATGAGTTCTTCAAGTGAGAGCTTGGTAAGATCCTTCGCTTCTTGAATAGTCGTCACTTTTGTTTCCCATTTCTTAGGTAGAGACCTTAAGATCTTCATGACTTTCTCTACTTCGGTGTAGGTCTTTCCCAAGGCTTCAAGTTCATTCACAATCACAAGAAACCTAGAAAACATCTCAACAATAGATTCAAAATCCTTTATAGAAAATAATTCATAATCATGCATAAGGATATTGATTTTAGACTCTTTAACTTGGTCATTTCCCTCATAAGTGACTTCTAATAGTTTCCAAATTTCTTTAGCCGACTTACAATGCCAAATACGATTAAATTCATTTCTATGAATAGCACAATGTAAGATAAAAACGGTTTTGGCATTTAATTGAACTTTCTTTCTATCAAGTTCATCCCATTCATGCTTAAGTTTTGGAACCATCACTCCATTTTCTAATTTTGAAGGAATGTGGGGACCATCTTTAATGACATCCCATAAATCAAGATTAGTAGATTGGATAAATCAAGTCATTTTGGTTTTCCAATAGGGATAATCGGTTCCCGTGAAAAGTGGAGTTCGGGTGGTTGAAAAACTTTCAACTTGGGATGAGGTTGATGGAATAGCCATTACATCTTAGACGATTAAGTCTTAACAAGAAGCCTTACTCTGATACCAATTGTTAGAAATTTGAGGTTAATCCAAACTATGGTAATTACCCTAGAGGGGGGGGGGGGGGGTAAATAGGGTGATGGTCTTTTTTTCACAAATTTAAACTATGCAAAAATAAAAGACAATTATATGTAAATATATAATAAACAAAATAAACACAATTGCATATAATTTAAAAGAGTTTAAAGAAGAGAGAGTGCAAACAAGAGAGTTTATAGTGGTTCGGCACTTCCTTGCCTACGTCCACTCTCCTCAACCTCCTAACCGAGTGAGGGTTCCACTATCTTGAAGCTTCAACCAAGCTTCCAATCTCTTTACAATTGGATTATGGTTCCAATTCACCCTCTTGGACTTTTGGCTCCAAGCACCCTTTACACTTCTTCAAGAGATATCCCTCTCTTGAACAACCTCTCAAGTGATACCCCTCACTTGAGAAAATTCCTCACAAAGATATACAAATAATGATATCTCAAAATCCTAATAATAGAACTTTAGGCTCAAAGATACAAGAAAAATTAGGATTGAATGGTGCACTAAAGATATGTAAGTTATGAAACAATGGTGCACTCAAAAACACTCTTCTAAGGCTCAAATATATTCAAGAATGATTTAGGAAGGTTAAGCTTTTGAAACAATGAAGTTTGGAGCCTTTTTATAGAAGAAAAAAAAGTCATACTAGCCGTTGGGGGTTCGACCGGTCGAGCTAGGGGTCGACCGGTTGACTAGCCGTTGGGAAAAATGACCTTTGGGCCTCAACCGGACCTCAACCAGACCTCGACCAAACCTCAACCGGACCTCAACCGGTCCTCAACCGATTAAGGTTCAACCTTGATCGGGAAGAGGAAGCCACTAGGAGAGAGAAACTTTTTGGCTCCCTCAACCGGTCCTCGACCGGACGAGCACAACCGGTCAACCAGTTGAACCGGTTGAGCCATTTTTTTGGCTCAACACTCAACCTTTTTCAACTTAAAACCTTTTAACACAAGTTTGAAAATCATTTAATACAAGGTTTCAGTTGAAAACATGAAATCATCCAATTCTTAAGATATTTAAAACAATATTACTCTTGGATGATTTTGGTGCATAAATAAATAATGAAATGCATGAAAGTCCTAGTGCACCAACAACCTTACAAAGAGATCCTAAGAAGCTTTGGTCTTGAAAAACTCTTCTCTTTGAGGTGGTCTTCTTCTTCATGATTTCTTCTTGGCTTGATTTGTTTTTGGATTGCCACTTTGGAAGTTGTCTTGCCTAATCACACTTGAAATATGATCATTAGTTCTAAACCTTGTTTTGTTATCATCAAAATCAAGATTAACCAAACCTTGGTTTCATAGTAACAAATATCTCCATTTCTATGGGTATGCAAAAAAATGGGATCATTATTACAATATTCATCTATGTGTTTATCCTATCACCTTATACAAAAAAGTAACTTACATTTCCGTTCACATGAGTACCAAAAAAACAAAAAAAAACTCACTATTACAATTTTCATTCCATATAAGTTCATAGAGTGCCAAAGCTATCATGATATCAAGGGATTGGTCGTTTGCATGTTTTCTGATTATGCCCATATTGACCACATCGACTACAACGAGATGTGCGCTTGCCCTCTCCACCAGAAGGGATTCTTACTTTCCTTGGTCTTCCTATTGGGCGTCTCGTTTTAGGTAGTAACACAACTTTGTCACGAATATGATTAGGTACTGCCCAATCTATTTCATTTCCAGTTGGATAAATACACTCTGAATATGAAGATAACAATGCTTTAGTAGTAAAATACTTGGAGCATAAAGTGCATGTAGACCCTCAATTTTGTCCTCCTAGCACATGTCCTATTAGATACTTATTTGATACTTTACAGTAGTTCCTTGGTGGCCCATAACTACTCATACTACTTACCTTTTTTGATCCACCTCGGAGACTTTGGTTGAGGGATTATCTGACCCGTTATTGTGACATTTGGCAGCCCTAATTTAGAATTAGGCTTTTCATTCATTTTTAGGATAGTTTTTAGATACACTTGGCCCATTAAGTACCACCCTAGGCCCACTTAGATTCACCTTGACCCGCTTAGACCCACCTAGGCACCTTCTAGCCTACACACACTCACTTTAGATCCACTTAGGCATCCTGGACCATATATGTTACCTTTTAGGTAATTCCCACATGACTTACATAATTTGCATGATTTGCACTTTTAATGCTGGCATATACTCGATTCCTTATTTATTTGTTTATTTTATTTATTTATCTACTTATTTATTTATTATTATTTGGTTAGTTATTTGTTTTTATTTATTTATTTTATAGGATATTGCATGAGATTGATGATTAATTGTGTAAACTGATCTCGTAATTATTTTTGTGTACCTATGATAGACATAATGTTTTTAATTGCATAATTTTAAATTAGTTTTAATTTTCAATTTCATGACCTTTACTAATTTTAATTCTTATTTTATTTTGGCATGAGATTCGAATGCACACATCAAAGAAGATCCTTGATGTACACGGCTGCATATATGTGGGGATATTCTATGCAACATGGAAAGAAGATTTATATCCTTAAAGAAAGGAAAGCAGATCACGGTTGAATGGAGGATGGAAATGAGATTTAAAGTGTTAAAGAAAGGAAAGCAGATCACGACTGAACGAAGAATAGAAAGAAGATTTTTTTTATTTTTCTAAAAAACGGGCTGCCATCTATTTGGAAGGAAGATCACCAAAATTTTGGAGAAAGGAAAGTGACATCTGCATTATTTTATAAAGTTACCTCCACCATGCATATAAGGAAGACACGGCTACAAGGAAAAGGAAGAGGTTGCTGCCCATAGAAGAATATATGGAAACTTCCATACAAAAAGAAATTGACGTCTTGGGAAGAGGAGAAAGGATTTTTGATTATACAGACGTTCAAGGAGGATTAGGCGAGGGCGCTAACAAGGTTCTGCTATCTGCATATTCTGTGTGATCCAAAACAGCATATTTATAAGCCTTGTGATTATGTCGTCAAGACAGCGCAGACGGGACCCATAACTTGTGGGAAGCCAATATTGAAGTCTTCCATTCCTGTTCTCTATACCGTCCACTTACAAAAGGCTCAGAAATATCTCCACCGAGCCTGGAAAAAGGTCAAGTTTTAATGTTGCCTCATCAAGTAAGCCTGCTCCTAAGATCCATATTATAGTAGCAGAATATGTGCACCAAATCCAAGAAAAAATAAGAGCTGCACAAAGGGCAAATAAGCATGAAGTTCAGGATCAACCAGCAATCATTGAGGTTAAGACTGAAACAGCAGATTGAATTCTGAATTTATCATTACAGATAATATGTATGGTGCATGAATGAGAGAAAAGTGAATAGTGAAAAAAAGCCGGAGGTGAGATAGTTTCGCCATGCTTGACTTTCTGGCCCTATGACTTGCAGTGAGAGAGGACTAGATAGGTTTTGCATCACTTCTCTGAAAATCTTTTTAAGGATATCTCATTGAAGGAATCAATGCATGCATGTGCTTTAGTTGAATCTCAAGCATGGGGACCACGCACCAACAGCCACACACCACTTCGGGAAGTCTCCACAACCGCATGAAGGATTCCACGCACAATTATGATTTTCCAAGAACACGCGCACAGGTCAGATCGGGAGAGCTACACACACAACAGGTCGGAGATATTTAGAATCAGATTTTTGAGGTGAGGGGTTGGAACTCAGCTGCACTATTCTGGGAAATAGGGGAGATCTCCATCGAAGCGGGCAGGAATTTCATCCCTTTTACGCGTGTTGACGCCTTGATTTAATGAAGAAGATTCTATACACATTCAGCCGTGTTGATGCCTTGGTTAAAGGGAAAGGCTTTCATTCACTTTCAGCCGTGTTAACGCTTTGATTCTGATGGAGAATGGGCAGCCACTTTGTGAATATTAATTACTTGATTCCAATCAGGTTTCAATGGCCGTGCATATAAAATCTCCATGGATGACTTTTATAACGGCTTAATGGAGATAATGGCCTTGAATTTATAAATCTCCATGGATGAATTTTAAAATAGCTTAATGGAGATAATGGTCTTGAATTTATAAATCTCCATGGATGAATCACGGAATATATGGTTGCATATGGAGAATTCCTTTGATGGTAGTTTCATGCAAAAGGTGAATTCTTGAAAACTGAATTTTGTGGTGGACACACGAGAATTGTGGCTGTGAATGGAAGCTTTTTTCATGGCTGAAAATTCATAATGAAATGTGTTGGAAATTTGGTAAAGAAGATTGATAAGTGAGCTGAAAATTATGGCAGAATAGTGGAGAAAATTATGACTCCATGTTGTGACTGAATTTTCTGTTAAATATATGTGCATTTGATGAGGGTCTTCAACGGTTGAAAATTGATGAAGAAGTAAGAGAGAAGACAAACACGGGGGGGGGAGGATTTTTTGGCAGAGAGAACTTTAGAGAGGACACGCACAAGAGTTTTTTGGGGAGCAGCAAAGGACTTCAAACACTAATTGAGTTACCATTTTGACACATCAAGAGAGTACTTTTCCTACACAATACAGGTTAGTTTTCGTCGATACAGTATTTCTTTTTTTTAGTTTGGGTTTTTAGTTTATTGGTTTAATTAATTGTTTGTGATAAATTCTTTTAAATCTCGATTCGTACAATCTTTTATTTTTCTTAGATTAAATGTCTCTCTTCTATGATTGCAATTCATTAGTGTTATGCTAGTTTATTTTAATCTATATGAAAGTTTAAATAAAGTTTGTGTTTTTTTAATTCTAGTTAGTTCAATTTTAATTTGTTTTTAATTTAAACGCATTTGTCCATCTTAATTTATTAGTTAAAAAAAATGAGAGATAAAGTTTATTTTTTTAATTCTAGATTATTTAGTTTTAGCTTATGATTTAATTTGAATGTGTTAGTGATCCTAATTAGTTGGATTTTAATTCGTTTTTAGTTTAAATAATCACACTAGATGAAGTTTGTGTTTTTTTTTATTTATTCCAATTACTTTAATTTTAATTTGTTTTTAGTTTAAATGCATTCGTTGATTTTAATTTATTAGTTTAATTGATCTTATGCGATTGAATTCATGTTTTTAAATATTAATCTTATTTTTTATTCGTCTTTTTAGGACTTGAGTTGTTTAAGTTGATTGGTTCCATGTCATTTTCATATTCTGAACTTATTAATTTTATTTCTTGGTTGATCCACTTTTAGTTTTGTATGTTTTTCAAAGCTTTAAATAACTTGTTTAATTGATCTTAAGTTGCATTATTTCTATCTTAAATATATAAATTTTCATTCTTGAATTGATCATAATTTAGTTCATATGTTTCTCTAAAATTTTAGTTAATCAGCTTAATTGGTCTTATGTTAGTTTTTTATTATTCTCCTGTGTTCGATTCCCCATTTTTAACTCCTGATTAATATCTTCTAATCTTATCTGATCTAAAGTCATTTAGTTTATTGCTTTGATAGTTTTTTGTGAAGTTTAATTTTAGAGGCCATTGGAAATTCATGAAATTGGTCTCTACCCTCACCTTTATTAGTTTTGTTGATTATTGAGAAAATTTTACACTGTGATTTTGTTTTTATTTTGGGTTGCCTATATTTGACTTGCGAAATCGTTTGTTTGTGAATAATGTCTTTCCCTTTAAAATAAAATACTTTTCTCAAAATGTTCCTTATAAAAACCTATTTTAAAAAGTTCATTTAGAGTTCTTAGAATCAAAAACCCCATTTTCTTAAAATAATATGCAACCATTTTTTGATCGGTTTGCATCTTTCTCAGTTTTTAACGGAAATTTTGGTTTTAAATCAAACACGAATCAAAGCTTATGGTCCCACATAAATGGGATAATTCTAGGCTAAATTCGTGTAAATCAATTGGGGAATTGGTGAAACCCCTACATAAGAAAATTTTTTCAAAACTTATTCTTGCTAATATCCTTGCTATTTGTCGTAATAATATCTATCTATTTTTTTGGAATTGTATATAAGATGTGTGTGATAATTGATGATTTCGTATTCTTTGATCATTTTTTCTATGCCAATAGATACGCATGTTAGGATTTCTTATTTTACTATTTATTATTTAACCCCCCATGTCCTAAGGAAGCACATTAGGAGTTATCTATGCCATCTAGGTACGTTCCCTAATACCCACTTTCTAAACCCTATGAATATGATTGTCATTGCGTACTATGCCCATGCTTGCCATCCTGTTTGATTGCCTTGATATATATTTGATGATTGTTTGATTATCTTTTACAAAAGCACATGTTGTGTGATGTATCTCTATACTAACTTTTATGTTTCATGATAGCGTTTAAGAAGCCGTTCTATTTTAAGTTTTTTCTTTCTTGTTTTATTTTCCCTTTAAAATAAAAATAAAATAAATGGCGACTCCGACTTTTTTCCAAAATTAATTTTTCACCAATAAAAAGCGAGTCTCGCCGATCGAGTGAGGGCACACGTGAAAAATGCGGGTCCACAATGTAACATGAAATGTTGTAAAATCTACAAGCAGCAATAGCATGTGCACATGGAATATGATCAAGATCAAATTGTCGACATGTGCATGAACGAGTGTCTAAATTCACTTGAGCACTAATGCCAGCATAGTTAACATTACACTCTTTGGAGTTGATAGGTTCCACTAGATATGTTGCTAACATATTATACCTCCAACGAAGTTCTCCATCAGCCCACATGGTAAGTTCAGTTGACATTGACATTGCTTGTTGTTGACGAGTCACAAACCATTTTTGAAGTAAGTTTCTCAATTCTTCAACCAATTGCAAAATCGGAAGATCTCTAGCATTTTTCAACACAGCATTAAGGCTTTCAACAATCCCTGTCATCATGATATTATATCTTTTTCCGATAGAATATGAACGTGCCCATCAATCAACTCCTATATCCATCAAATATCTTGCCGCTCTTGGGTCAATCATCTCTAGTTGCTCAAATATAAAATTAAACTCTGAAACACGATAAGCATGGGCAGCATCATGGAACAACTTATGAATTGCAGGATTCTTGAACTTTGTCTTCAAATTTTGTCCAACGTGATAAGTGCAGACACCATGCCTCACATGGGGAAATACTTTATGTACTACTTTCTCAATGCTACCATGTCGATCTGATATCACAAACAAATCATCAATGTGTCCAAGTGTATCATGCAGTTTTTGTAAAAACCACTCCCATGAGGCGTCATTTTCTTAATCACCAATCCCAAAGGCTAAAGGGTATATCTGATTATTGCCATTTTTACATGCTGCAATAAATAAAGTCCCTAAGTACTTTGCTTTCAAAAATGTCCTATCAACTGCAACCACAAGCCTTATTGATGTGTGAAACCCAGTAAGAGATGCACCAATCGACATAAAAAAAGTGTTTGAATTGATTATCACAATCAGTAACTATATCAGTAATGGTACCAGGATTTTTTTGCTCTAAAACATAGCAATATGATGGTAAAGTGTTATAAGACTCCTCAGGTGATCCCCTAATAGAACCTAGAGCAAGTTCTCTAGCTCTCCACGCCTTATCATAACTTATTTGAACGTCATACTACTTTCAAATGTCTGCTACAATGTCTTTTGGTCGAAATTCACAACCAACCCCTTGATATGTTTCTTTTATACTCTCACCAATCAACCAACTACTTACATGTCGATTGTCACGAGACATCATATTTAACAGACAAGTGTGTGTTGAATAGAATTTCATTATTTGAAACATAATGGAAATCCTCAACTTGGTAGCACGAACTCGCCACTTGCATTCTTTATCAAAACATTCAAAAGCAATAACTTAGTAGTGGATTTAGTTGTTTTGAACTCAAATTTCCTTTTCAGAGCCATCATATACAACTTCCTTTGTAATTCTTTCTTACTTGAGTATATTTGGTGCTTTTCTAGATGGTGATCACTAATTCCACTAACTATAGGTTGTTGCATCATGTTTTGTCTTTCATTTGCTACATCTTCAATTATAGTGGGATTGTCATGTATGAAACCATCATTTGTATCAATCATGGTCAAGATTTCTGCACTCTGAGCTGAACCAGTTCTGAATGAGCCAATTTGGGTCACTTGCTTATCATTAGTAGGGTTAGTATTCATCCTATAATCCTCCTCATTAATTGCAGTCTCATTCATGCTTTAATCATGAACTTTATACCCTTTAAGTGACTCATTTTGAAATCTTGGTCCATTTTCACCATTAACAGTAAGAGTTTCAACTGAATCACAATGAATGTGTCTACTTTTATGCATCAACATTGAGCCCCCATTCAATTCTTTATCAATCTTAGAAGAAATATGACATTCAAAATAAGAATTGCAAATTGATTTCTAATTGTGATTATCAATTCTCTTTTCAACTGTGATGCACAATGGAACAAACAGCTTACCATTTGTACAATTTAAACCAATAAAGAATTTCACATCCCCATCATCAGTTAGTTGTATAAGACTTGTGGGTATGTTGGCATTGAATGCATACTTCATTGAAATAAAACAATTTGTTGGATCTAGCTTCAGAATATGATGGACAACCCCTAATAACTCTTTATATGATATAGTTTTCGAGATCTCAATGCATTTACCTTTACTTCATTCGAAATAGAAAGCATTTCCATCTCGTACCCATTCTCCTTCATATAAAAACATTATTCCCACTTCATCAACCACTGAAATAACAAAATAATTCAATTAGTGGCATCAACAAACAATATTAGAATATTTTTTAGTTACATCATAGCATTAGCACCAATAAGTAGGTATTAATTTTAAAAAACTCATTCATTATTAAATACATATTATTTCATTACACATATTTATTTTTTTAATAAACAACAAATAAATAACATTATTAATCATCTTTACTACCTCAAATAATACCAATAATGCTATAGAAATACAATGTATATAGTTATTAAATAAATTCAGACATTGTAACTTTAAACTATTTTAAACAATAAAAATATATTTATTTACTATAAGATTGGTTATGTTGTAATTCATTTAATGTCAAGGATAATTTGCAAATGATTCAACTCAAATTGAGTATAATTAAATAAAATAACAATAATATAATGTTACTATAAAATAACTATATACAATCTTAACTTACGTCTAGTTCAACTTAACACATGTCAAGTTCAACTTAATATCGGTAAGGTTTTAGTATATAATTAAAAAAGATAACTTTATATATCATATTAAAACCCTATTAACATATATATTTACATCTATATAAAGAACAAATATACAAACAATACCAAAACCATCATAAAATTCCATAAGTTTTATTATTTACCATAATTTGATTTTTCCATATGGACAATATTTCTCCATACTACACTTTTTAAGTTGATTGTTTCCTTCTTTTAATCATTTTTTTCATGGTTGTAAATGATATTAAAAAAATTATAACAATTTCAAACTTATTTAAATATTTACTACATCTCATTAAATGTTTGAAAATATTCAATAAATAAAACATGAAAGAAAAAAATATGGAAAAATAAAAATAAACGTACATTGTTTATCCAACCATAACTTAAAGCGCTTTAAGTTGAAGAAATTTGAAGAGAAACCGTGTGAGACTTGAAGAAATGCACTGAAAAGAGAGAAACAGAATAACAGGAGAAAATGAAAAAAAAAAGGAAAAAGTGGAAGAAAGAATAAAAAAGAGGTGAATGAAGGGAAATAAAATTAGAATGGGAGGGAAAAAGGAGTTGATGTAGCTGAGGGGTATTTTTGTCCAGATTGGGTCATTTTGAAGGCTATTAAAAGTGAGGGGTTAGTTTTACAATATTGAGGGATTTTTGTCCCTTTTGATCGGTTATCCCTAAATAATTCTCATATTTTTTTTAAGGCTATATTTTATTAAAATGTTAATATTGATTGGCTTTGAAATTAAAATTTTGTGGAAAAAAATAAAGTAAAAGAAAACGAAATGGCTTAAACCGGAGGCACACATCAGATCAAACCCGGCTCACATCCGGACCGACCATTCCAGCCCGGTACTTATCAATCTTTCAGAGGGTGAGGCAAAGAGGGAAGCATCTTCTCAAAATTGGGGTTTTAGTTCACTCTCTTCCTCTGCATGGTCTGAAATCATTTCATAACTGTAACCTCTCTAACTCTCTCGAAACTTTCTCCCTCTGCTATTTTCTATGCATTTCTTCTTTCTTTGTTCTGAAGTTTATGTTTTTTCTTCCTCCCCTCTGTTTGGTTCCCGAGAAACTCGTGGGAAATGCAACCAAGTGAGTTGAAAATTTTGAATCTCTTATAATTGCCTTCATACTATGCTTTTTTTTTATAAGTTTCGAGTTTCTTCTTTCTTCTACTTCACTCTCTCTCCTTATTTATATAAGGTTGTTGTGTTTGGTTGCTGAGAAAAGTGAGGAGAAGAGAGTGAAATGAAGCAATTGAATCTTGCACTTTTATGTTGCTTTCTAGGGGGATGAGTGCTGAGAGCTGTAAGATTTAAATTTTTGATTCTGCAATTTCTCAGCAAACAAACAGTGCTTTCTCGTACTGGATTTTGAATTTTGAGCTTCAATTGGGTAGATAGGTTATTTCTAGTGAAGATTTTCTCAGAGAAATATAAATTTCAACTGTACAGAGTTATTTTACTGAAAGTCAAAATTTAATTTTCCCAAGCTTAACAGAAATATATTCACCAAAATAACTGGAGTTGCCAAGAGAAAAATGTCTTTTGCTGGAATTGTATTTATTTTTGGGTATCATTTTATTAATGATGAAGCGTTTTTTTTTTTTTTTTTTTTTTTTTGAATCTTTTTTTTTTGTATTTTTTAATCAGTTGCAGAGCATTTTGCATGAATATAGAGTGGTGTTAATTGAAGGGGTCTGAGCATTGTTCAGTTGAAGAATGGCATCTACAGGGCCATCACAGTCTTTGAAGAGACCAGATTCCTCATTAACAAGAGGAGACCAGCTGATTATTACCCCTTTAGGTGCTGGAAATGAAGTGGGCCGTTCCTGTGTCTACATGTCCTATAAAGGGAAAACCATATTGGTATACCATAATGCATTATTCTTTTATTTTGGTTGCTAGTTTTTATACTTTGTTTTCGATATTTTTTTTTAATTTGTTTGTTTCTATTTTGTTCCTGTTCTGTGATGATAGTTTGACTGTGGAATTCATCCTGCATACTCAGGCATGGCTGCTTTGCCATACTTTGATGAGATTGATCCTTCAACCATTGATGTCCTTTTGGTGACACAGTATATTCTTTTTCCTTGTTGAATATTGTAATGTTATTTGTTTTTATAACTTAGTGATCTGCTGAATTGAGAAATGAAATTTAGAGAATATCATGATTGTTCTTTTATATTGGACTATATACCTGGGTATGGTCATATTTCTGCCAAAAAAAAAAAAAAATCATTTAATGAGTTCTGTCCTGAATGGCCTTACTTAGAAAAAGTGACCAAACAACTATTGTTAAAGCATATAAAGATTTGACTAGGACCAGCTGCAAGTACTCCATCCGTACCTTCTCTTATCAATATCTGGTGCTATTAGGAGCACTGCAGATATATCTTTAAAGTAATGAGACTACATCTACCACCCAAATTTTAAGCCATTATCTGAATATCTCCTGCTTCTCAATGGCTTCTTCATTCCGTTCACTAATATTTCTTTTTTCTCAAGGAATAAACTCTTGGAGATTCCTTTCCTCGTATGAAATAGCTTCCTAAAATTGAAATCTATCCCTGGGCTCTTGTGTGGCCTTGAGATTTTTTCGGCTTTGAGTAGACTTTCTTGAGCCCAACTTTACTCCAGTTGAAATTCTGACTGCATGGCTGATGAATGCTCTTGAAATGGTTGAAAGCACATCAATAGTTAGTGATCTACTACTATAAGCATGGTTTTGAGAGTATTCTCTGTAGCTGTATTAGAGGGATCACTCTATACAAAGGCCGTTGGCCATTACAGGTTCCTTTTCTGGGGTTCTGGAGGGATGAAAGGGTTAATGGACCTACCCATTTGCATCTCTGCATAAAGTGTCCATACACAAACTTGAACATGTACTTTCATATGTAAGAGTGCGAGAGGTTACAAATAATTGAATCTATCAGCTAAAATTCCTTCAGAAAAACCCCAATCATTCACCTTCTTTGATTATGTTGAAGTTCCCATTGCTTTTCTCAGCATTGTTTTCTTCTCAGTAAATGGATTTATGGTAATCACATACTTATCTCTGAGCAGTGCTCTTAGTTGTGTCATGTACCAGCATATCTTCTTAACAGTCATTTCTTTTGATATCTTTCATGTCTGTCTTGTCAATGAACTTTTGTAGATCTTGAAACTTTTTGGTGGAACTTTCATCTTTAGTTTTTCTTTTTGTCTATCTACTCTACTTTCTCATCTGAAACTTCCCCTGTTCTTTTAGATGTGCTTTCCACTTTCTTGCATTGTAATGTGTTGCATTTCCTGTGCAGCTTTCACTTGGATCATGCTGCATCCCTTCCATATTTCCTGGAGAAGGTTGGCCATTTTCTTAATCAAATTTTATGCAATTACTTTGCATATGTTTTTAAATAAGCTAAAATATTTGAATTTGTTCATTAGACCACATTCAAAGGGCGAGTTTTTATGACTCATGCAACGAAGGCTATCTACAAGTTGCTTTTGTCTGATTATGTAAAAGTGAGCAAAGTTTCAGTTGAAGATATGTTGTATGATGAACAAGACATTCTTCGCTCCATGGATAAAATTGAGGTGTGTTTATTTTTGTTTATAGATGTATGTTTCAATCTCAATTTTTTTAAGGCTTGTAATATTTCTCCTCAAGTCCAAACTGGTTTTGAAGCTAATCTAAATGCATCCCTTTCCCTGGTTGGTGGTGAGTGACTTTGATTTGGCTTTTTTCATCTTTTTATTTTCTGTTTTGAAAATTTTTGTAAATGTTATCTTTTAAGTTTTATTGTATTTAATATTTCTTATTATCCAGAGGAATATAATAATGTTCTTCCATCTGCTGTATTCCATTGAAACTTGGATTTGGAACAATGACCAGAACTTTTTATTTTTCTTCTTCTTTTTCCTCAACTTCAAAAGCCTCTTTACCCTCAAAGATCCTATGTGTTTTCTCCACCATAGGCACTGAGCTAAACAACAAGTATCGACTAGAAATTAGTCCTAGTCATGGAAATCTTTTCATATTTCTCACCATCAAATGCTCCAATGCTACTTATACTTCCAGTGTACTGTGTTCACCATTTTACATTGGGGCTTTTCTTACATATATTTAATATATACATATATCCTGTTATTTGCCTATCTCGCCATCCCCTCCACCTCTTCCCCCCCCCCCCCCCCCCCCCCCACAAAACCAAAAATATAAAAATTAAAATTAAAATGAAAGAAATCCAATGCTACTTGTTTTACTCTTTTATGTGGATTATTTTTGTCTTTCATCAACTATCCTAATGCTGTTTGTTGCTCTATTTTATGCCTTGACAATGTAAGTATTGTTTTTATTTATAATTTTTGTGAACTTGTTGCTTTCTTAGAACTTGTATAATATCTTACCTGGAAAGTGTTCTTAGTTAAAAGAGCATTATGATTCTATAGTTCCTAATCAGTTGTCTAATACCCTAACTGAGAAGGTTTGTTAGGTATTATTACATGTCATGTTGAATGAAGCCTAAGCCTTTGGTGCCCTTCAGGCCTGGGTTAGGTGGTAAAGGGATGGGGAGGGTTTGTGGGAGGTTCCAAGTTCAAGTCCCAATGGGAGCAAAATTTACCTATCAAAAAATAAAAAATAAAAAATGAAGCCTTTGATTCTATTTTTTAAAACGTATATTTTTTTTTTTTTTATGTTGTGAATTTACGATAACTAGATGCATGTAATGTAAGATTATGGTTGTGCCTTTAATGTAACTATCTGTTTTAAGGCATGAATTTCTCAACATAACTCAACTTGATTGGATGTCAACTTGTAGACTGAAGTGTTAAAATTGCAATGTCGAGTTGTTTTGATGTTTATTGGAGAGTATTTATTTTCCTCTGTTTTGATCAGGTTTTGTAAAGTAAGGAAGGATTTCTCATCCTTCTCTTGTACAGTTGCACTTCCATTTTTAAATCAGGTTTTGTAAAGTAGGGAAGGATGAGAAATCCTTCTCTTGCACTTCCTTTTTTAAAGGCCTGAAAAGTTATGGTCACAATGTCAATCAGGAAAAAAAAAGGTTATGGTTACAATAACTATCAAAAAAAAAAAAAAACAAAAGTTATGGTCACAATGGTCCATGTATCACAGATTAGCTTAAATCTGGTTATTTAAATTTGCGATTAGCTCTAATGTTCTATCTTGGGACTCTTATTTGAAATTAATAGTGTCACAAATGTCTACTACCTTGTCCTAAAGCCTTAATCTTTCTACCATAGACATTCATACCTGAAAAATAGATTCTACCTGAGTGTAAGTACTACTGTTTTAGATCTCTATAACATCTGTGGGCTTTCTGTACTTCACCTTCCATGAGAACAGATGGGTTTTGTCTTCAGTTCTGGACAAATAAAACTAACATAGTAGGAATTAGTCTATTAAGATTTAAATGGCTATACTTCTAATATTAATTCATGTTTTGTGTTCCACAACAACATTTTTTCTATTGTTCTGAATTTAGTTTCAAAATTGTTACGTAACTAATCTAATAAAATATAAAACTTGTTCACTAAAAAAAGCAATATGGTGGGTGTGTGTGTGTGTATCTCATATGCCAAAATATTGGTTGCATATAATCCTGATCTATTGCAGAATGTTGGGCCATTTACAACAATTGACTTTAGATATGTAGCTTAATTTTATTATCTCATTTAATCTTCATGTAACTGTAATTAAATCTCCCTTCTGCAGGTTATTGATTTCCATCAGACTTTAGAAGTAAATGGTATACGATTTTGGTGTTACACAGCTGGCCACGTCCTTGGTGCTGCCATGTTTATGGTTGATATTGCTGGTGTCCGAGTACTTTACACTGGAGACTATTCTCGCGAAGAAGATCGTCATCTCCGTGCTGCTGAGATCCCACAGTTCTGCCCTGATATTTGCATAATTGAATCCACTTATGGTGTCCAACTCCATCAGCCTCGGCATGTGCGAGAAAAGCGCTTCACAGATGTCATCCACTCAACCATTTCTCAAGGGGGCCGTGTTCTAATCCCTGCATATGCTCTAGGTCGTGCCCAAGAACTCCTTCTTATCCTTGATGAGTATTGGTCTAACCATCCTGAGCTCCATAACTTCCCCATATATTATGCTTCCCCCCTTGCAAAAAGGTGCATGGCTGTTTACCAGACATATATCAATTCCATGAATGAGAGGATCCGCAACCAATTTGCAAATTCGAATCCCTTTGACTTCAAGCACATATCACCCTTAAAGAGCATTGAGAATTTTAATGATGTAGGTCCATCAGTGGTGATGGCGAGCCCGGGTGGGCTTCAGAGTGGGTTGTCAAGACAATTGTTTGATATGTGGTGCTCTGATAAGAAAAATGCATGTGTTATACCTGGGTATGTCGTGGGAGGGACATTGGCAAAAACCATCATTAATGAACCCAAGGAAGTTACTTTAATGAATGGTCTTACTGCTCCCCTCAACATGCAGGTCCATTACATTTCTTTCTCTGCCCATGCAGATTTTGCACAGACAAGTACATTCTTGAAGGAGCTCATGCCACCTAACATCATTCTTGTTCATGGAGAAGCTAATGAGATGGGGAGGCTCAAACAGAAGCTTATCACCCAGTTTGCTGACTGCAACACCAAAATTATTTCCCCAAAGAACTGTCAGTCAGTTGAAATGTATTTCAACTCTGAAAAAATGGCAAAAACCATTGGGAGGCTGGCTGAAAAGACCCCAGAAGTTGGTGAAACTGTCAGTGGTTTACTGGTAAAGAAAGGGTTCACTTATCAGATAATGGCACCTGATGATCTCCATGTCTTCTCGCAGCTATCCACAGCAAATGTCACCCAGAGGATTACTATTCCTTACACTGGTGCCTTTGGTGTAATAAAGCACAGGCTGAAGCAGATATATGAGAGTGTTGAGTCATTGCCAGATGAAGAATCTGAGGTTCCAGCTTTTCAAGTCCATGAACGGGTGACAGTGAAGCATGAGTCGGAGAAGCATATTTCACTGCATTGGACATCAGATCCAATTAGTGACATGGTTTCTGACTCCATTGTGGCTCTAGTTTTAAATATCAGTCTTGAGATCCCCAGGGTAGTAGTTGAATCAGAGGCCATAAAAACTGAAGAAGAAAATGGGAAGAAAGCAGAAAAGGTTATCCATGCACTCCTTGTTTCTCTGTTTGGAGATGTGAAGTTGGGAGGGAATGGGAACCTGGTGATAAGTGTTGATGGAAATGTGGCACATCTTGATAAACAGAGTGGGAATGTTGAGAGCGAAAATGAAGGCCTCAAGGAAAGAGTGAGAGTGGCATTCCAACGGATCCAAAATGCTGTGAAGCCAATCCCTGCATCTGTGTCTTAGCTCCTTCCCTCAGGTTTTCTCTGTATTTTCAACTTCTTCCTAATTAATTCTGAATGTTGAGGTTAAAGTTCTATATCAATCAATATTTCTTAATGTAATTAGTCTGCTTATTTTAGGAAAATATTCAACACTGATCCATCTCAGTCCCAAGCTAGATCACATACATCAACTTTTTCTTTCTTGTACCTTATATGTGGTAATGCTCAAGAGATTTTCCTCTATGATTTTTGCGATTCGTCTGAGCTTCACAAATGCATTATCTTGTTGAGCAGCGTCATATCCCCAGAAGTTATGGTTATCAATGCATATCATTAGTGAAGCATGTAAATAATGTTTTTGTTTTCCTGGGTTGTGTTATTGTTTGATGCTAATTCTAGATCTGGTGATGAGTGGTCTTCTGCTATTAAGATGAAACTTGAGCCTGTTAGTAATTTTCTCAGCAACCTTTGATTAAAATGGAGGTTTTGTGAGCATGGAAGTCTTGGGTTACTGATAAATTTGACCACCCATGGACAACAACCATGTTGCTTGTTGCTCAGTCCTATCTAGGGATTCAAATAGAAGATTTACAGGAGATATTGTTAAATTCTTAGAGATTTGTTAGCAGTTTTATCTGCAAATATAAAATCAACTCTTGTAAATCAAGAAAGCTTGGTTGTAGGTTAGTTGGAGTAGTTATTTAGTTCCTATTATCGTGTCTTGTATTTTCTATAACAAAGACTTCTATAAAGCATTTTAATAGAATGCCAAAACACAAATTATTCCTTCAAATATTTCTCTTATTTTTATGTTATCAAAGCTTTGTTTGATAGGTTATATATTCAAGCCTTACTGCATGTTTGTTTCCTTGATTTGCATATTTGTTTCTTTAATTTATTGTGTAAGTCCAAAAGGGCTCTTTGTGGTTGTTTACCTATAGGCCTATGTATCTCTCCACATATAGGTTAAAGAACATGATATGCATTGTGAACCAACTCGTCGAAAAACACTGAAATCTAAGCCTCCAAATCTGATTTGCATTCTGTCTGGATCATCACTATCCATTTGAATGGTGATAATTTTCCTTGTTGGTCTCATTCTGTCCATAATGAGTCCATTTAAATGTATATTCATGGACCAATCGTAAACATTGTTGAGTTTCTTTTACCCCCTCATCCCAATTTTTGTGCATTAAATTTGGTTTTTTTCTAATATCTATTTCACATCTACAAATATAGGGTGAGATGATTTAAATTACATATATATAAGATATTGTTATCTTTATGTTGATTAATCGATAATGAATGATGGATGAGTGGATCCATCAAGTGATTTAAAAGTTTTGACACAATCCTTAAGATGGGTTTGATAAATTGATTTAATGTCTTAATTTAGATACTTATATGTAATAAGAGAATAGAAGGGAAGGAAACAAAAGAGAACGGAAATTCTTATGATTAGGATTAGAGTAAGGACTAGGATTTGATAAAAAAAAATTGTTAAGGTTTTGTTTGATAAGTGTTTTTAAAAACATCTCTGAAAAACAGTTTTTGAAAACTATTTTATCATATTTTATAAAACAAAGTCTATTTGATAACTTGAAATGTTTTTAACTTATTTTTTATATTTTTAAATATGACTTTAAAATAACATTTTATCCACAGTGCTTTATTTTAATTTTTTTTTAAAAAAAAGTCACGAAAAAGTGAAAACAACTAAAAATTACTAAAATGTGTTATTTCAAAATATTATATTTTCTTTTTTTAAATTGTTTTATGTTTTTAAGAATAGAAAACAATTTTTTATTTTTAAAAATATAAAATAAGGTGTTTTTTTTTAAAAAAAAAAAATCAGTTACTTGTTTTTAATTGTTTTTACTTCTTTTCTTGACTTGTTTTAAAAAATAAGTATAAAAATATGAAAAATGATTAAAATAAAAATAGTACATATAATTTTTTTAAATATATTTAAAAATATAGAAAATATGTTAAAAACTGTCTGGGAACTAAAATGTGTTAAACAAAACATCATAGTTTCTTTCTTTTTTCCATATAAATCTTAAGTATGAAATGACAAAAATATTTTGTTCTTCAACCTCTCAGCTCTCATCCTACCAAATCCTTCTTTTGAAAACAAAGAAAAAAAGGAAAAAAAAATGGGGTGCATGATTAGGTCAACTACAATAGTAGGCTAAATACAATGTGAGGATTTGATCCAAGTTCTTAGTTTTAAAGAGGATCCAACTAACCAATAAGCTAAATGCTACTTGTTTAAGGAAAATGTTATTATTTGATAAATTTTATTTAAGCATTTATGCTTCATTTAGATATATTTTTAATTTTCTGTTTTTAAAAATAGAAACTTTTATATAAAAAATAGATATTATTATACAAAAAGATTTAGACTTGTCTTATGCTCCCATTTTTTAAAAATAAAAATTTGAGGTGATAAAACTTTTTTAATATCTCAAATTTTTAATCCATTTTTTTTATAAAAAAAAAAACATTTCATTTTTTTATGTAAAACTCTAAGACTTCTTATATTTTATATTGAAGTTATTGTTATTTTTATTTTTAAAATAGAAAATAAAAAATATATCCAAATGGACACTTAATATTTATACAACTTAATTAATTAAAAAATATATAAATAGTAAGGCAAGTAACATTTTTATTATGAGACATTTTGTACAATAATTGAATTCATGGCCCATGTGTGGTACATTTCCCAACTAGAATAGTTGCAAAAGGACAACCTCATTATTGTTGTAATACTTGTTTTTCATCTATTATTTGTGATGATAGTTGTGTTCTCTTCAATCTATTCATGTATAAGCATTCATTAGTTTCTTATACTCCCTCATCCCATTTTTGTGCATTAAATTTTGTTTTTTTTTCCTTTTTCTCTAATAGCTATGGTGAGATGACTTAAATTACATATAGAAGATATTGTTATTTTTCCTTGGATCAATCCATCATCAATGACGGATGAGTGGATCCACCAAGTGGTTTAAAAGTTGTTGACACTATCCTTGAGATGGATTTGATAAATTGATGTAATGTCTTAGTTTAAATATTTATGTATAAGAAGAGAATGGAAGGGAAGGGAAGGGAAGGGAAGGGAAGGAAAGGAAAGGAAAGAGAAGGAAAATAATTATGATTAGAATTGAAGTTAGGATTAGGATTTGATAAAGAGATTTCTTAAGGTTTTATTTGGAAAGTGTTTTTTAAAAATAATTCTAAAAAATTGTTTTGAAAAACAATTTTTAAAATTTATTCTTTAATATTTTATAGAATAAAGTATGTTTGAGAACATAAAATTTTTTTAACTTATTTTTATATTTTTAAAATAATTTTTTTTATCTATGTTGCTTTATTTTTAATCATTTTACGTATTTATATAATCATCTTTTAAAATAACCTTCAAAAAACAAATAAAAATAACTAAAAATAGTTACAAGATGTTCTCTAAAAATATAGTATTATATTTTCTACTCCTTTTCTATTTTTAAAAATGGAAAACAATATTTTGTTCTTAAAAACAAAAAATATGGTATTTTTTAGATAACATTATTTATTTACTTTCAATTGTTTTCCCTTATTTTCTTGAGTTATCTTAAAAAATAATTATACAAATATGAAAAATAATTAAAACTAAAATAGTACATACAAAATTTATTTTTAAAATATAGAAAATATGTTAAAATATTTTGCATTCCCAAACAAGTGTTCTATAAAATATTATAAAATAATTTTAAAAAACTATTATCAAAAACTGTTTTTCAAAACTATTTTAAAAAACAAGCATCAAAATTGGACCTAAATCTTCCTACCCTCATCTTCTTTCTTTCTTTTCTTTCTTTTCTTTCTTTTCTTTCACATAAATCTTAGATATGAAATGACAAAAATACTTTATTCGTCAACCTTTGAGTGTCTCTCATCCTATCAAAACCTTAACCTTATTTTATAATTTTCATTCATTTCCTTCTATTCTCCTAAAACTTTCTTCTTCTTTTTTTTTTTAAAAAAAAACAAAGAAAAAAAGTTGGGTACACGACTAAGTTCACTGTTGAGTGTTGATAAATTATTTTTAGTGGTATAATAAAATATGAGAAAATTATTTGATAACAATTTTTTTTTTCTTTCCTTGACATTTTTTAGAAGCAGATATAGGAACATGATTACACATTTTTCGAGTTGATTTGATGTTGGGCAAAGACTTTAAAATGGGTCGGGCAATTATTTTGATTGTTTTTGTACTCAAAGAATTATTGAGTTGATCCATAGACAAATTTGGACCTCATGCTAGGCAAAGACTTTAAAATGGGTCCAACATGGACAATTATTTCAATTGTTTTGGTACGAGTTGTTGAGTTGATAATAAATTTATTATTTGACAGAACTTAGACAAACTATGTCGGATCTCAATGAATGACATGACTTGGTCTTTGTTTCAATTTTTTTTTTAAATTAATTCATCTTAAATCTTTTACTAAGTATACTTTTTTTATTTATGAGTTTTTTTATTGTCACTTTTAAGTATTGGTTTAAGTAAAATGTCATTATTTGATCAATTTTATTTAAGTATTTACACTTTATTTATATATATTTTTCAGTTTTTTATTTTTAAAAAATGAAATTTTTATATAAAAAATAGAAACTCTCATATAAAAAATATAGACTTAGATTATGTTTCTAAATTTTTTAAATAAATTTCAAAATTTGAGGTGATAATTTTTTTTAATATCTCAATTTTTTAATCAATTTTAAAAAACCATTGCCTTTTTTTATATAAGATTATAAGACTTTTTATATTTTATATAGAAATTATCCTTATTTTTTATTTTCTAAAATAGAAAATAAAAAATCCATCCAAATGGACTCTTAAAATATTTATATAACTTAATTAGTTAAAAAAAATGTATAGAAAGTAAGGGAATCAACATTTTTCTTATGAGACATTTTGTACAATAATTTAATTCATGGTCCCATGTGTGGCACATCCCCCAACTTGAATAGTTGATTAATTAAACAAAAGGACAAATTAAACAAAAGGACAATAATAATTGTTTTCCATCTATTATTTGTGATTGGATGTTGTGTTCTCTTCCATCTATTCATTCATGTACCAGCCGTAACCATTGATGAGTTTATTTTATTTCTTCATCCCAATTTTTGTGCATTAATTTTTTTTTTTTTTTTTCTAATAGCTATCCACATGTACAAGTCTAAGAAGATGTTGTTTATCTTTCCATGGATTAATCCATCGTGAATGATGGATGAGTGGATCCACCAAGTGGTTTAAAAGTCTTTGACATGATGCTTATGATAAGCTGAGTGATTAAGATGGGTTTGATAAACTGATTTAGTGTCTTAATTTAAATACTTATATATAATAAGGGAATAGAAGGGAAGGAAAAGAAAGGGAAGGGAAGACAAGGAAAATAATTATGATTATGATTAGAATTTGATAAACAAAATTGTTAAGGCTTTGTTTGAAAAGTATTTTTTAAAAAAACTAATTCTGAAAAACAGTTTTAAAAAAAAATTATTCTTTAATGTTTTATAGAACAAAGTTTATTTAAAAATCTAAAATGTTTTAACATATTTTCTTTATTTTCAAATATAATTTTAAAATAATTTTTTATCTATAATGTTTTATTTTTAATCATTCCCATATTTATATAATTATTTTTTAAAATAGATTTTATAAAACAAGTGAAAATAACTAAAAATAACCAAAAGATGTTCTCTTAAAATATAGTGTCATATTTTTTAATTTTTTATTTTTTATTTTTATTTTTTTTATGTTTTTGAGAATAGAAAATAGTTTTTTATTCTTAAAAAAAAAAAACACAAAAGATGATGCTTTAGATAACATCTTTTAGTTATTTTCAAAATATGAAAAATAATTAAAACTAAAATACTACATACAAAATTTATGTTTAAATTGTATTTTAAAACATAAAAGTGTGGACCCCGCATTTCGGCTCATGCGTTTCCCACTCGATGGTGAGCTTGATTTTTATTTGAAAAATTGATTTTATTGATTAAGAAAAATGACTTGGAGTCGCCACTTATTTTTGTTTTATTTTTAAAAAGGGTAAACAAAATAAGAAAGAAAAACCCTAAGTGTGACTCCTTATTTTGGAAAAGGCGGTCTGCGAAAAAACCGGGTCGGGCTCGGGGATCAGGTTACTTATCGGGAAGGTACGGTACAGACCGTAGCACCCCTTTAAGTCCCTGAAGTCGGGTCTCTACTAATAAAATGAAGCAGTCATGGCAATTGATGAGGGAATCAATGAATACTCAGAGTGATCATGCACATGGGGGAATCAAAACACTCAATAAAGAATCGACCGAAGTGAGAACGAGGCATACCTTGGCATCAATCGATCAATGCGCTATCAAGAAAGAGGGTTAGTACATAGTTAAAAGAATAATCTCATGCATGTCGTAGAGTAGAATCAATTAATCATGTGTGATAATCAAAGCAACCAATCAATCAATCATAAAATCACTTATGTAGGGCCCCCACCAAAGCCCGTTTATTTTGCATGAATTAATGTCACAGATTCCATTATTTTGGAATTATGAAAAATTCATTCATGCTAATTGAAATCAAGAGGAGTAGAAGATCGTTTGAAAACCAGAGCGGAATTAAAACTATTCGAGGGAAAATTAGATTTTTGAAATTTATTTGAAAATTAGAATCTCGAAAATTATTTGAAGATTGGAGTCTTGAAAATTAAATTTAAGAATTGGGATTTCAGATATTAAATTTGAAAGAAATTAGAATTTTGGAAATCGGAAATTAGGTTCAGAAATTGGAATTTTGAAGAATTGTTTAAAATGGGATTTCGAAATAAATAACTAAAATAATAATAATTAAATAGATTAATGAGAATATTGGAATTTTCAGAAATAGAAATTTAATTTGGAAGTCGGAAATTTTAATGAATTGTTTAAAATGGAATTTTAGAATAAATAAATAGAATAAAATAATTAAATAGATTAATGTGAATATTGGAACTTTTCAGAAATAGAAATTTAATTTTGAAGTCGGAAATTTTAATGAATTGTTTAAAATGGAATTTTTAGAATAAGTAAATAGAATAGAATAATTAAATAGATTAATGTGAATATTGAAACTTTTGGAATTAGAAATTAAAATCGGAAGTGGAAATTTTAATGAATTGTTTAAAATGGAATTTTAGAATAAATAGATAAAATAATAATAATAATTAAATAAATTAATGTGAATATTCGAATTTTCAGAAATAGAAATTTAATTTGGAAGTCGGAAAATTTAATGAATTGTTTAAAAATGAAATTTTAGAATAAATAAATAGAATAAAATAATTAAATAGATTAATGTGAATATTGGAACTTTTCAGAAATAGAAATTTAATTTTGAAGTCGGAAATTTTAATGAATTGTTTAAAATGGAATTTTAGAATAAATAAATAGAATAAAATAATTAAATAGATTAATGTGAATATTGAAACTTTTGGAATTAGAAATTAAAATCGGAAGTGGAAATTTTAATGAATTGTTTAAAATGGAATTTTAGAATAAATAGATAAAATAATAATAATAATTAAATAAATTAATGTGAATATTCGAATTTTCAGAAATAGAAATTTAATTTGGAAGTCGGAAAATTTAATGAATTGTTTAAAAATGAAACTTTAGAATAAATAAATAGAATAAAATAATTAAATAGATTAATGTGAATATTGGAACTTTTCAGAAATAGAAATTTAATTCGAAAGTCGGAAATTTTAATGAATTGTTTAAAATGGAATTTTAGAATAAATAAATAGAATAAAATAATTAAATAGATTAATGTGAATATTGAAACTTTTGGAATTAGAAATTAAAATCGGAAGTGGAAATTTTAATGAATTGTTTAAAATGGAATTTTAGAATAAATAGATAAAATAATAATAATAATTAAATAAATTAATGTGAATATTGGAACTTTTGGAATTAGAAATTAAATTCAAAAGTTGGAAAATAGGATTTTAAAATAAATAGATGAATAATAATGATTAAATAAATTGATGCAAATATTGGAATTTTTGGGATTAGAAATTAATGTGAATCTTAGCATTTTTTGGAGTTGGAAATTAAATTCAGAAATCAGAAGTTTTAACAAATTGTTTAAAATAGAGTTCAAAAATAAATAAATAAAATAATAACGATTAAGTAAATTAATGTGAATATTGAAATTTTTGAAATTAGAAATTAAATTCAAAAGTCGGAAAATAGAATTTTAAAATAAATAAATAAATAAATAATAATGATGCAAATATTGGAATTCTTGGAATTATAAATTAATGTGAAATCGGAATTTTGAAGAGTTAAAGATTGAATTTTAAGGATCAACGAATAAATAAATAAATAAAATGAAATAATGATTAAATAAATCAACATGAAAATTGGAATTTTTGAAATTGGAATTGAATTTAGAAAACGGAATTTGAAGAGCTATTTGAAGGTTGGATTTTAAAAATAAACAAATAATTAAGTAAATAAAATAACAATGATTAATTATCTAAAAAAAACTGAAATTTTGAGACTTTTAAATTTGTCATGTGGGATAAGGGGCCATGCACAGGTGCATAAACAAGCCCAAGGGCATTGAGATTACATTATTGGGCTGGGCCCAAAATGAAGAGAGGCTCTTAAAGGTTACTCATGGGCTTGAGCTGCACCATCCAACTTAGGCCCAACTAACACCATCTTCAAGAATACACGGCCCTTCTCCCCGCTCGCACTTTTTACCCTGCCGGTGTGTCCCTTGTCGTGCCTCTCCACGACCTAGATGACTGCAACTGCCACCTCCGGTGCTGCCACGAGCTTCTCTCCCAAGCCCATGACGCCCCTCACCATAACGGATGTTGCGTCCATGAGGCCACTTGCCGTTATGGTGCATGGTGGCTGTGAGGTCCTCCGCCACGGTTGCGGCGTCCATAAAGGCCATTGAACGCATGGAGAGGGGTTGTGATGATGCATTTTCTAGACATAACCTGAGCGGGGTAGCTGGGATGGTAAGGGTGTGGGTATGAGATGAGGGGGTTAGTGAGAGAAATGGGTATTTGAAAGGTGGTCATGCATGATGCTAGAAATGGGTACTAAAAGAGAAGGTAGGATGGGTATGAAGGTTAAAAATGGAAGGGAGGGAAGTGGCCTCGTACATGGGGCTTCATGCATGCATGGTAGAGAATGAACGTTTGGGGGTGGTGAAATGAGGGTAATGGGTTTAATGGCATGGTCACAGGTTTACATAGATTCTTGAGAGGGTGGTAAGATTTGAAGGCTTAAAATAGCCATGCATGCATGCATGTGGGGAATACCCTGCACATTTGGTAAGAGTTTGCTAGGCTAGGATATTAAAAAAAACCAGTTCTTCAAATATCAAACTAATAAAACCTCAAAGTATATCAACCCAACAAGCAGAGCATGAAATCACAGAGAATGGGATATGAGAGATATCAAAATGAAACAGAACAAAAATTCACGGACAATGAGATATAAGAGATATTAAAAATGAAAACATACGGAAAAACCGTAATAACCGCACCTGAAAACCTCCTCTCAACTCGGTGTCTTCCGATGCCGCTCACTATTCTCTCTCTAGAAAACAAAAAAAACTCAGCTATTTTCTCCCTCTCCCTGCTCTGGATGTCTCGCCTCTCTGTTTCTTCTTTTTCCCCCTCAAGCTCCTGCTTTTTGATTTTCAGAGAGAAAATCCAGAGAAGAGACAAAACTCTCCTTTTTCTTTCTTTCTTTTTCCGCTCCCTGCCTTCCCCAGCTGCTGTTCCATCCCTTTACAAACCCCTTTTCCCCCTCTTTCTCCTCCTCTGTCTTTCCGTCTAATCTCGCCGTAAAAAGACCTGCCCATCTCGTCCTATGGCCGCCCTGTTTTTGGCTGCCACCCCAGCTCATTCTCGGGTTCTGAAGCCGAGAGAGAGAAAGCCAAAAAGCAAAAGAAAAAAGGCATAAAATAATAAACTAAAAAAAGAAAAAAAACCTCCTGCCGCTGAGGGGGTCTACAAAAAGGCATGTTAAAAACATATGACATTCCCAAACAAATGTGTATTCTACAAAATATCATAAAACAGTTTTAAAAAATTGTTCTAAAAAACTATATTAAAAAAATTATCAAAACTGGACCTAAATCTTCTTGTTTTTTTTTTTTTTTCATACAATTCTTTGATATGAAATGCAAAAAATACTTTGTTCTTCAACCTCTCATCTCTCATCCTGACTAAACCTTAATCTTATTATATCTTTTTTTTTCCCATTCATTTCCTTTTGTTCTCCTAAAAATTTCTGTTTTTTTTTTTTTTTGGAACACAGAAAAAAAATAAAATTGGGGTGCACGACTAGGTTAATTGCTAAGTGTTGACCAATTATTTTTAATGGTATAATAAAATATGAGAAAGTTATTTTATAACAAATTTTTTTCTTTCCTTAATAAATTGAGGAGCAAATATAGGAACAAGATTACATATTTTTCAAGTTGAATTCATGCTAGGCAAAGAATTTAAAATGAGTCAGACACACTGTTTACTCGGGGAGTTGTTGAGTTGATAATGAATTTATTATTTGACAGGACTTGGACAAACTTAGTCTTCAAGTTGGGTAAATACTTTAAAGCAATTATTTTGGTTGTTTTTGTACTTAAAGAATTATTGAGTTGATAATAAATTTAGTATTTGACAACACTTGGACAAACTTTGGCCATGCACTAAACATGTTGGATCCCCGTGAATGACATGACATGGTCCTTTGCTTCAAATTTCTTTAAAATTATTAGTCTTAAATCTCTTTATTAACTATACTTTTTTATTTACAAGGTTTTTTATTATCACTTTTAATTATTGATTTAAGTAAAATATCATTATTTGATAAATTTTATTTAAAATATTTACACTTCATTTAGACATATTTTTAGCTTTTGTTTTGTTTTTAAAAATAGAAACTTTTATGTAAAAAAATAGATATTCTTATATAAAAAATATAGACTTACATTATGTTTCTAATTTTTTAAAAATAAATTTTAAAATTTAAGGTGAGAAATTTTTTAATATTTCAATTTTTTAATCAATTTAAAAAAACCACTACATTTTTTTATATAAGATTCTAAGACTTCTTATATTTTATATAGAAATTATTGTTATTTTTTATTTTTAAAAATAGAAAATAAAAAATATATCCTTATGGACTCTTAATAATTTATACAACTTAATTGATTATAAACAAATGTATAAATACTAAGCCAAGTAACATTTTCCTTATGAGACATTTAGTACAATAATTTAATTCATGGGTCTATGGTAGATTTCCTTACTAGAATAGTTGATTAATTAAACTAAAGGACAACCTCATTATTGTTGTCGTAATTGTTTTCATCCATTATCTATGATGGTAGTTGCGTTCTCTATAATCTATTTTTGTTTCGAGCATATATAGAATCAAAGATAGAAAGAAATTTAGCAACGTGAGACTCTTTCCATTGCTTTCTTTGAACCTCAATATTAGTAAATAATAGTTGATACACATTAAATTCTTCCCACAACCCTTTAAGGGGTGCAAGCAATGCTAGTGCTCACTCAGAGATTTCTCATTATTCTTTGTCCTAAAAATATCTTCATACAATTAATAAATTCTTGAAATATTTTTTCTTGAAAGTATGTCTCTTTAACTACTCATATTTGCTTTACGGTTTCTAAGAACATGAAATTAACACTAACATAAGGTTTCATATTGTTCGACAACCATGTTATTATCATGATCATCTTGTTGCTACTCATCAAAACTTTCTAGGGAGGAGGATCTTCTATGGGATGTTTTAGTTTTCCCTTTGTCTCAATATACACCATCATGGCTTTAGTTCATAATAAATAATTAGGTCTCTTGAGCTTTCTTGAAGTAATCTGAATATAAACACTATTTCCAAATTTATGATCACTATTGCACTTAAAATCAAAATAATGGAATGTTAGGATACCTTTAGTACTAACACATACATTATAATTGCATCAAAAAAAAATATAACCAATCACATAGGCACTACTAATAGAGAACACTACAGGGAAAAAATGTTGTAGTGAAAAACTATAGCGATACTACAACAAATCACTTTAGCACGATATTGTAACATGACGTTGTAGCTTTTGTTTTAAATGAGTTAGGATTTTGGATCAAACTCGCTTTGATACAATGTTGAATTAGAGAATGAAAAATAGTGTCTTATACATTAGGAAATAGTCTAGAACACACACACAACTAGAATAGTTGGTTAACTAAACAAAAGTACAAATTCATTATGACTATATTATTTTTTTGGGATAATTGATCAAAAGGGACAAAAATCCCTCAATATTGTAAAACTAACCCCTCACTTTTAATAGCCTTCAAAATGACCCAATCTGGACAAAAATACCCCTCAGCTACATCAACTCCTTTTTCCCTCCCATTCTAATTTTATTTTCCTTCATTCACCTCTTTTTTATTCTTTCTTCCACTTTCTCCTTCTTTTTTTCATTTTCCCCTGTTATTCTGTTTCTCTCTTTTCAGTGCATTTCTTCAAGTCTCATGCAGTTTCTCTTCAATTTTCTTCAACTTAAAGCGCTTTAAGTTATGGTTGGATAAACAATGTACGTTTATTTTTATTTTTCCATATTTTTTTCTTTCATGTTTTATTTATTGAATATTTTCAAACATTTAATGAGATGTAGTAAATATTTAAATAAGTTTGAAATTGTTATAATTTTTTTAATATCATTTACATCCATGAAAAAAGGGATTAAAAGAAGGAAACAATCAACTTAAAAAGTGTAGTATGGAGAAACATTGTCCATATGGAAAAATCAAATGATGGTAAGTAATAAAACTTATGGAATTTTATGATGGTTTTGGTATTGTTTGCATATTTGTTCTTTATATAGATATAAATATATGTGTTAATAGGGCTTTGATATAATATATAAAGTTATCTTTTTTAGTTATATACTAAAACCTTATGGATATTAAGTTGAACTTGACATGTGTTAAGTTGAACTTAACGTAAGTTAAGATTGTATATAGTTATTTTATAGTAACATTATATTATTGTTATTTTATTTAATTATACTCAATTTGAGTTGAATCATTTGCAAATTATCCTTGACATTAAATGAATTACAATATAACCAATCTTATAGTAAATAAATATATTTTTATTGTTTAAAATAGTTTAGAGTTACAATGTCTGAATTTATTTAATAACTATATACATTGTATTTCTATAGCATTATTGGTATTATTTGAGGTAGTAAAGATGATTAATAATGTTATTTATTTGTTGTTTATTAAAAAAATAAACATGTGTAATGAAATAATATGTATTTAATAATGAATGAATTTTTTAAAATTAATACCTACTTATTGGTGCTAATGCTATGATGTAACTAAAAAATATTCTAATATTGTTTGTTGATGCCACTAATTGAATTATTTTGTTATTTCAGTGGTTGATGAAGTAGGAATAATGCTTTTATATGAAGGAGAATGGGTACGAGATGGAAATGCTTTCTATTTCGAATGAAGTAAAGGTAAAGGCATTGAGATTCCGAAAACTATATCATATAAAGAGTTATTAAGGGTTGTCCATCATATTCTGAAGCTAGATCCAACAAATTGTTTTCTTTCAATGAAGTATATATTCAATGCCAACATACCCACAAGTCCTATACAACTAATTGATGATGGGGATGTGAAATTCTTTATTGGTTTAAATTGTACAAATGGTAAGCTGCATGTTCCATTGTGCATCACAGCTGAAAAGAGAATTGATAATCACAATTAGAAATCAATTTGCAATTCTTATTCTGAATGTCATATGTCTTATGAGATTGATAAAGAATTGAATGGGGACTCAATGTTGATGCATAAAAGTACACACATTCATTGTGATTCGGTTGAAACTCTTACTGTTGATGGGGAAAATGGACCAAGATTTCAAAATGAGTCACTTGAAGGGTATAAAGTTCATGATTGGAACATGAATAAGACTGCAATTAATGAGGAGAATCATAGGATGAATACTAACCCTACTAATGATAAGCAAGTGACCCAAATTGGCTCATTCAGAACTGGTTCAGCTCAGAGTGCAGAAATCTTGACCATGATTGATACAAATGATGGTTTCATACATGACAATCCCACTATAATTGAAGATGTAGCAAATGAAAGACAAAACATGATGCAACAACCTATAGTTAGTGGAATTAGTGATGACCATCTAGAAGACCACCAACTATACTCAAGTAAGAAAGAATTACAAAGGAAGTTGTATATGATGGCTCTGAAAAGAAAGTTTGAGTTCAAAACAACTAAATCCACTACTAAGTTATTGTTTGTTGAATGTTTTGATAAAGAATGCAAGTGGCGAATTCGTGCTACCAAGTTGGGGATTTCCAATATGTTTCAAATAATGAAATTCTATTCAACACACACTTTTTGGTTAGATATGATGTCTCCTGACAATCGACATGCAAGTAGTTGGTTGATTGGTGAGAGTATAAGACAAACATATCAAGGGGCTGGTTGTGAATTTCAACCAAAAGACATTGTAGCAGACATTCGAAAGCAGTATGGCGTTCAAATCAGTTATGATAAGGCATGGAGAGCCAGAGAACTTGCTCTAGGTTCTATTAGGGGATCACATGAGGAGTCTTATAACACTTTACCATCATATTGCTATGTTTTAGAGCAAAAAAATCCTGGTACCATTACTGATATAGTTACTGATCATGATAATCAATTCAAATACTTTTTTATGTCGATTGGTGCATCTCTTGTTGGGTTTCACACATCAATAAGGCTTGTGGTTGCAGTTGATGGGACATTTTTGAAAGCAAAGTACTTGGGGACTTTATTTATTGCAGCGTGTAAAGATAGCAACAATAAGATATACCCTTTAGCCTTTGGGATTGGTGATTCAAAAAATGATGCCTCATGGGAGTGGTTTTTACAAAAACTGCATGATGCACTTGGACACATTGATGATTTGTTTGTGATATCAGATCGACATGGTAGCGTTGAGAAAGCAATACATAAAGTATTTTCCCATGCGAGGCATGGTGTCTGCACTTATCACGTTGGACAAAATTTGAAGACAAAGTTCAAGAATCCTGCAATTCATAAGTTGTTCCATGATGCTGCCCATGCTTATCGTGTTTCAGAGTTTAATTTTATATTTGGGCAACTAGAGATGATTGACCCAAGAGCAACAAGATATTTGATGGATATAGGAGTTGATCGATGGGCACATTCATATTCTATCGGAAAAAGATATAATATCATGACGACAGGGATCGTTGAAAGCCTTAATGCTATGTTGAAAATGTTAGAGATATTTCGATTTTGCAATTGGTTGAAGAATTGAGAAACTTACTTCAAAAATGGTTTGTGACTCATCAACAACAAGTAATGTCAATGTCAAATGAACTTACCATGTGGGTTGATAGAGAACTTCATTCGAGGTATAATATGTCAGCAACATATCTAGTGGAACCTATCAACTCCAAGGAGTGTAATGTTAACTATGCTGGCATTAGTGCTCAAGTGAATTTAGACACTCGTTCATGCACATGTCGACTATTTGATCTTGATCATATTGCATGTGCACATGCTATTGTTGCTTGTAGATTTTACAATATTTCATGTTACACTTTGTGCTCCAAGTATTTTACTACTAAAGCATTGTTATCTTCATATTCAGAGTGTATTTATCCAATTAGAAATGAAATAGATTGGGTCGTACCTAATCATATTCATGAAAAAGTTATGTTACCACCTAAAATGAGACGCCCAACAGGAAGACCAAGGAAAGTAAGAATTCCTTCTGGTGGAGAGGGCAAGCGCACATCTCGTTGTAGTAGATGTGGTCAATATGGGCATAATCGGAAAACATGCAAACGAATAATCCTTTGATATCATGATAGCTTTGACACTTTATGAACTTACGTGGAATGAAAATTGTAATGGTGAGCTTTTTGTTTTTTTGGTACCCATGTGAACGGAAATGTAAGTTACTTTTTTGTATAAGGTGATAGGATAAGCACATAGATGAATATTGTAATAATGATCCCCTTTTTTTGCATACCCATAGAAATTGAGATATTTGTTAATTTTGTACATATATATTATGATGAGTTATGTATAAAGTATGAATGAAAATTGCATGTTTATTCTCAAACTATGGACTCAACTGTTCTCACGTTTATTGATAAGGAACTTGACAATAGTTAAGTTCAGGTTTTGTCTGAAGACTGTAGACTTAACTACCTTCAAGTTTGTACATAAAACAACTTGACAATGGTTAAGTTCAGGTTTTGTCTAAAGACTATTGACTTAACTGCCTTCAAGTTGGTACATAAAACAACTTGACAATAGTTAAGTTCAAGTTTTGTCTAAAGACTGTGGACTTAACTACCTTCAAGTTTATACATAAAACAACTTGACAATAGTTAAGTTTAGGTTTTGTTTAAAGACTGTGAACTTAACTACCTTCAAGTTTGTACATAAAACAACTTGACAATAGTTAAGTTCAGGTTTTGTCTGAAGACTGTGGACTTAACTACCTTCAAGTTTGTTCATAAAACAACTTGACAATAGTTAAGTTCAGGTTAAAATGGCAATTGTAGACACAACTTTTTATGAGTCTATAGAAGATCAACTTGATACCTGTTAAGTCCAGATTAAATATGTTATTCTGGAATAGACTTCGACTTAATATTTGTCAAGTTTGTTCACAGTTAACTTGATAGTAGTTAAGTTCAGGTGTTCTATTAAGACTATGGACTTAACTACCTTCAAGTTTGTACACATAACAACTTGACAACAGTCAAGTTTAGTTTAAAAGGTCAATTGTATACATAACTATCGAACAACATTCATCAAAATATCTAAGTATATATATCAAGTTGTCCAACTACATTTATCAAAATGTCTAACTACATATATGAAGCTATCCAATTACATATAACAAACCATCCAACTACATTATCAAAATGTGAAATATCAACATGAATTCATTACATAGGCAAGTATTTCATATAAAATAACTATGTTGCCATTTTTTCCTGAAACCAGTCCATTCGAGCACTTGTTAATGACTTTAATGGATGATTGTGCATTAAGTATTCAACATATTTGATAACAAACATGCCACAATCACCACAGCATGGTACACAAATAATCAATGTTAGGGCTATTATTAAGGATTAAGTGTATAAGATATGAATGTAAATTTAAGATTACTTACTCATTTTCCTGTTGAGGAATATCTTGCAGCCGTTCAATTTCCCATTCCTGGTAGTTAACTTTTGTGTCACCATGAAACCCATAATATGCTATTGCATTCAATATATGCGGCAACAATTTGGCTAATGGTTTAATGGCAACTTGCAATCTTGCATTATTATTGATGCCCATCATTGAGTCATATACATATATAATCCTTCGATGAAGGTAGACAACTCCTAATACCCAGTGACTAGCCTGAACATTGATGGGGACATACACAATGTCAACATCAGGCCATTTGACAGAATAAAGAGGTTGCAAACCATTGGCATAATCAATTAGAAAGTCATTCTCTGGTAATTTGAATTGGTTCCATTTCTTGCCGCTTAATCCATCTTGCTTGAGCATTTTGCTACATGGAATAAAGTTAACATACATAAATAAATAACCAAAATCATAAGATTCATTATTACAAAAAATTAAAAATGATAACTAAAATTCAAACTACACATACCCAAAACATAGTATCCACTATGGTAAACTTTTGGGAAAAAAGATGAGGATTTTCTATTCGTCACTTTCGGAAAAAGAAGAAGGCAACATCAATGTGCTAACAATTAGTGTTTAGATAGCCGGTTCTCCAAAGCTCTTTGCAAACCAAATAGTATCATCTCATAACAAATCACCCCCCATGGATACTTGTTAAAAGCCTCCAAATTATCAACCAAAGCAACCCATTCCATATCTATTAAATTTTTTCCTTCTTTCCCAAATAAAACATGCTCTAAAAAATACAAAAGTGCCAACTTTATCACCTCTTCATCTTCAAATTTTTTTTCTTTTTCTTTCTCTTTTTCTCTCCTAAAGAAAGAAAAACTTTCGCCAACTCATCATTACGCACCTTGTTTTATCCTTTCAAGTATGTGTCACTTATTTGTAATGATTTTTTATCACATTTTGTAATAAGACCAAAACTCAAGCCCGTAATCAATGCAAACTTTTCTTTACTAAATCTTAAGCACTTTGACTTTAATAAAATCCATATTTCATTGTCTTTTTTGGTTTCACATTGACGTAACAACAATTGATGAACAATTTGGGCTGAAAATCTAAGTTCGGGAAGGAGTAAAAAATGACCAAAACATGATTTTCTAAACATCTCCAATTGTGGTTCAGTCAATTTCTTTTTAATATTTTCAATGGCTACCAAGTGAGACAAACATGCAATTTTTCTAGGAAAGTACTCCTCTTTAGGTATTTTAGATATAAAAGATAGGAGAGGAGGAAGAATGTCAATCTGCAAGCTAATATCAAATTGTAAAAATATCAATATAAATTGAGCAAAATTATATTACCAAACTTATCCAATTATGTTAAATCCATCATTTCGTATTACTTCTTAACATAGACTTTATTTTCCATTATTTAAGGATGCCATGTCAAATGCTAATATTCTAAAGATATTATTTTACTAACGCAATTGAAGCTATTATATTTTACTAAGTTGCAGCTACAAAAAATTGGAGACATTATTCTAGTGTTTATTGAAATTTGAAACAAAACCAAACCATTTTGAAATTGCAACATGTTGACAATGAACTTGATAGCAGTTAAGTTTAGTTTTTTCTTAACATATATATTTAAATCAAAATTCTAAATATTTGGATAAAATAATTTCGTAAAAATTATATTCAAATACGTTATAAATTCATAACAAATAACTTCATTACACAAAATTTCAAAACCTTTTGATGGTAAACTTGATAGTAGTTAAGTTTATTTTTTTCTAATCATTCAAATATTGCTTTAAACCTTGGACTATAACCTCATTGAGAAAATTTTCAACAATTAGATTATCAATTCATGAAAAATAAATTCATAAAAAAATGATAATCGATTAAAAGGGATAAAATTTAAAAAAAAAATTAAAAATCAAAATTTCAAGTAGAAAATTAATGCTTACTGAATCAGTTGATTTCTTCTCATTTTCTGATGACGATGACGAGGTTTCAAAACCTTACTTTCTTTCACTTATCTTTTTTCCCAAAATTTTATACCTTTTCTGTTTTGTATTTTTCATCAGCGAATTTTTTTCTTCCTCCATTTTCATGAACTGAATCAACACACAATATCAGAAAGATGAAAAATAGGGCTTGATTTAAAAAAAATAAAAGGAACCAAAATAAAACACTTAGGGTTTCTTTTGATTTCATGGATGAAGATTCATATGTATAGTTCGAAAAACTGAAATCAAAGAATGAAATAGTGAAACTTACTTTCTGTTTTTTCCTTGTGTTATGTTGTCTTTTTGTTATCTTGCAATAAATGGAAAAGTCCTTCGTGATTTCTTTCTCACAGGTTAACAGCTGGAATAAATGGGTTTGCAGGGTAAGAAAGAGACACAACATAGGGGAAAATTGGACTTGGAGGGAAAATGGGCTGAAAAGATAGTTGAGGGGGTATTTTTGTCCGAGTTGGGTCATTTTTTAGCCTTAAATAAGTGGAGGGTTAGTTTTGCAATATTGAGGGATTTTTGTCCCTTTTAATCGGTTATCCTTATTTTTTTTGGCATCAAACAATGATAATTGTGTCCTCTGCAATCTATTCATGTACCTGCTATAAGCATTGATGAATTTCTTTTACCTCCTCATCCCAATTTTTGTGCATTAAATTTGGTTTTTTTTTTCTAATAACTATTCACATGTGCAAGTCTAGGGTAAAATGATTGAAATTACATATAAAAAATATTGTTATCTTTACATTGAGTAATGCATCATGAATGATGGATGAGTGGATCCACCAAGTGGTTTAAAAGTTTTTGACATGATTCTTCATATAGGTTTGTGTAGACCCCCTTTGGTAGTAAAAGGCCCGGGAGGGAGGTGATTTCTCAAGACTTCTCATTATATTTTAGAAGGGGTAGGGGACCCCCAGTGGCTGACTTATGGGCCCCTTCTCTAGGCACGGACGTGCAACTGCAGGGGGGCGGTTGCAAGCCCATGCTTGCTGATGCATGAAAAGGAAGGTGGGTGATGGTTTGCTGAGGAGAGAAAACAGAGGAGGAAGAAGGAAGGTGGCAGAGGTTTTTTGGCTAGAGGGACGCTAGTGACAAAGGAGGAAGGATCTTTCTGCTGATAGCTTGTGAGTACTGCTCTGTTTCAACTCCCTTTCACATTTCCTTATTCTTTTGTTGCAAAATGATTCATGTTTGGTCTCAAGGTGGTGATTGATGGTCATACATTAGTTTATTTTCCGTTCGTTCTATTGGTTTTTCAATCTATTGATAATGCATGAAGTGAGGTTACAGCAATTAAATCCTCAGACTTCTCATCCTTGCTCGGTTCCTTAGCGATTTCTTTCTTCATACCTCTTATGCTACCAACCTCCTGCTCATGCACACGTGGACTACACACCCACTCCTACCCTCCATTTTCCCTTCTCATTTTCTTCTCGTTCTTCTCACTCCTCAAAACACCAGAAGAAGACGTCTACCAAGACAGCAGCCGGAGATGCTCAAAACTCCAACCCCCATTTCAAGCCTAACGCCAAAGCTCAAAAAATCCTAGCAAATGGAGAGCCCCGGATGTAGTTCTGAGAGCATGAGGCTCTCTTACGACGCTCCGGCGAGTCCCATGCACCTCACGTTCCACGTGAAGGTGTCGCCATCAACTCCTCCCTCACCGTCGCCGCCCTTTGAAGCCACTCTACCCAGCCTACCCGCTATAAGAACTCGATGGTCGCGGCATTGTCAGCGACGCACATGGCGAACTCTCCCCCAGACGGCCAGGTTCGATCGAGAAAGCCCCTCACGCGGCTGTAAAAGCCGCAACTGCTGGCTCCGTCCTCGGACGCCGACGCCAGGCCGCAGCTACTGGCTCCACTCCCGAACGTCGACGCTGGAACACGGCGGCGAACACGGCGCAGGTGGCGTTAGTCAAGGCGGCGCGGAAAGTCGGCAGCCTGGACCAACTTCGAGGACCTCCGGTGATGCCTCTCTCACCTCCGCTTTCTCCGTCATAGTCTTCCTGAGGTGAAGAAGAAGAGCACGTGGCTGAAAGGCCCAAAGAGAAGATGAGAATGGATTTGGATTTTAGTGGGTTTGACCCAAAAGAGAAGCCCAAGTTTGTGAAGGCTTTAATTGTCTTGGGCTTGCCCATTGATATCTTTGGACTTGGGCTTAAATTGGGGCACTAGGCTCAAGTTGGTGATGGATTATTGTATTAGGCTTGCCCAATGAAGACATTGGACTTGGGCTTGAGTTGGAGCTCAGACCCAGTTCGTGTGGATGATAGGTTCCATGCCAATCCTTCAAAAAAAAAATCCTAAGTTTAATTTAATACTTCAAAATACTTGTTTAAATCATATTTTTATAAATCAAATCATTATCCCTTATTTATTATTTATTCAAAGTCCAAGCTATCAAAAAATCATCACATGTCTTAATTTAATTCTTCAAATACTCTTTTAAACCTTATGTTCATCAACTAGAATTATTATCCTATATTCACCTATCTATCCATGCCAATCCCTCAAATTAAAATCCTAAGTTTTAATTTAATACTTCAAAATACTTGTTTAAATCATATTTTCATAAATCAAATCATTATCCTGTATTTATTATTTATTCAAAGTCCAAGCTATCAAAAAAATCATCACATGTCTTAATTTAATTCTTCAAATACTCTTTTAAATCTCATATTTATCAACTAGAATTACTATCCTATATTCTCCTATCTATCTATGTCAATCCTTCAAAAATCCTAAGTTTTAATTTAATTCTTGTTTAAATCATATTTTCATAAATCAAATCATTATCCCGTATTTATTATTTATTCAAAGTCCAATCTATCAAAAAAGTCACATGTTTTAATTTAATTCTTCAAATACTCTTTTAAATCTCATATTTATTAACTAGAATTATTATCCTATATTCTCCTATCTATCTATGCCAATCCTTCAAAAATCTCACGCTTTAATTTAATTCTTCAAGTACTTGTTTAAATCTTAATCTCATAAATCGAATCATCATCCCGTATTATTAGTTGTTCGAAGTCTAATCCATTAAGAAAATCTCATGCCGTAATTTAATTCTTCAAATACTCGTTTAAATCTTATGTCCATCAATGGGAATTATTATCTTATACATTCATTTATTATCTAGCCTAACCCTTCAAAAATCCCATGTTTTTAATTTAATTCTTCAAATTCTTGTTTAAATCATATTTTCATAAATCGAATTATTATCTCATGTTTATTTAGTTATTCAAAGTCTAATCCTTCAAAAATCCCCTGTCTTAATTTAGTTTCTCAGTAATTCGTTTAAATCTTGTTTTCATCAATTAGGATTATTATCTCATATTTGTCTATTTATTTAAAAACTAGTTCTTCAAAAATCTCATGTCTTAATTTAATTTTCAATCCTAAAAATTCTGCAATTCATCTAAATTTTATCCTCACTCATTAGAATCATTATTCCATATCTATTCAAAGTCCAATCTTTCGAAAACCCCCCTGTCTTAATTCAACTTTCGATCCCAGAAATGTCATTATTCGTCTAAATTTTATTCTTGTTAATTAGGATTCTTGTTCCGCATCTATTTATTTATATAGGATCCAATTCTTCAAAAATCCAATTTCTGAATTAAAACTTCAATCCCAAAAATTCTACTACCCATCTTTATTCGCCTAAATATTATTCTCGTTAATTAGTATTATAATCTCATACCTACCTATTTATTCAAAGCCTAATCCTTTAAAAATCCAACGCCCTAATTCAAATTTTCAATTAGAAAAATTCCACTATTTTATTCGTTCAAACATTATTTTTGTTAATAAATATCATTATTCCATATTTGTTTATTTATTTATTTCAATCATTAAAATTCAACTCTTTAAAACCGGATTTCCAAATTTAACCTTTAGACTAAAAAAAAAATTCCACCACTCACTTTTATTCATTTAAATATCATCTTTGTTATCGTTATCATAAATTCCACGTTTACTTATTTCTTTCTTCTAAAAATTCCAATAATTAGAGTTCAATTATTCAAAGATCCGACTTTCAAACTTAATTCTCAAAATCCCACTATTCACTATTCATCCGTCCAAATATCGTTTTGATTAATTAGTAACATTACTCCATACTTACCCATTTATTTCTCTTAAAAATTTCAATCATTAAAGTCTAATTCTTCAAAATTTCGATTTCTAAATTTAGCTATTTGAAATTCCAATTGTCCCACCTCCGAATTTAATTTTCAGTTTCCCATGCTCCAATTCCCGTATTTATCCCGCTACTTATTATTATCGTTATCATTATCATCTTATTCATTATTTCTATAAATTCTACCTTCGAATGATTTCTAAGATTTCCAATTTTTATACATCAACTTTTATAGTTTCTACACTCAAATAACTTACAATTCTGATCCCTTTCAAAATTTAACTCCTATAATCCCAATTTTCGTAACTTAATTATTCTTAAAAATCCCGAACTTTCAAATAATTCTTCAAAATCCCAATTCTCTTTCAAATTTAATTTCTAAAAGTTCTCATTCTTACATTTAATTCCTAAGAATCCAATTTTCAAATAATCTCTAAGATTCCGATTCTCAAATGAATTTCAAAAATCCAGTTTTCCTTCAAACAATTTTAATCCCTGTTTAGTGATGCATGTGATTTGTTTTGTGCTCTATATGGTGTACTAACCCTCTCTATTGATAGCGCACAGTGGCTCGTTGCCCAGGTATGTACCCATTTCCCTCTAATCGTTGTTTATGCATGTCTCGATTCTTATGCGTGCATGATCATTCAGGATATTCATTGATTTACTCATCAATTGTCACGTCAACTTCATCTCATTAGTAGAGACCCGTCTTTAGGGACTTAGAGGGGTGCTATGGTCTTCATCGTACCTTCTCTATAAGTAACCTGACCCCCGAGCCCGATCCGATTTTTCGTAGATTACCTTTTCCAAAACTAGGAGTCGCACTTAGGGTTTTCTTTTTTATTTTGTTTACCCTTTTAAAAATAAAACAAAAATAAGTGGCGACTCTAAGTCATTTTCTTAATCAATAAAAATCATTTTTTTCAAATCAAAATCGAGCTCGCCATCGAGTGGGAAACGCATGAGCCGAAATGCGGGGTCCACAGTTTGATAATCTGATATAATGTCTTAATTTAAATACTTATATATAACAAAAGAATAGAAAGGAAGGAAAGGAAAGGAAAAAGAAGGGAAATAATAATTATTAGGATTTAAGACTAGCATTTGATAAGGATAATTGTTAAGGCTTTGTTTGGCAAATGTTTTGGAAAAACAATTTTTAGAATAGTTTTTTTAAATTATCCTCTCATATTTTATAAAACATAGTAAATATAGATTTAAAATAACTTTTTATCTATAGTGCTTTATTTTTAATCATTTTTTTAGAACAACATTAAAAAAAAAGTGAAAATAACTAAAAATAATTAAAAGGTGTTGTTTTCTATTCTTAAAAAAGAAATGGTGTTTTTAGATCATTTTTTTTTTATTATTGTTTTCACTTCTTTTCTTGGGCCATTTTAAAAAATAATTATACAAATATAGAAAATGATTAAATATAAAATAATATATATATCAAAGTTATTTTTAAAATATATTTAAAAATATAAAAAACATGTTAAAAACATTTTAGATTCTCAAATATATATATATATATATATATATATATATATATATATGTTTGTTTGTTTGTTTGGGAACCTGAAATGTGTTTTACAAAACATCATAAAACATTTTCGAAAACTGTTTTCAAAAACTGATTTTTAGAATCATTTTCAAAAATGATTACCCGATAGGAGCTAAAATTTCTTACCATTGTCTTTTATTTTTCATATAAAATGTTAAGAGTGAAATGACAAAAATACTTTGTTCTTCAACCTTAAACTTATTTTATCTATTTTTTTTTTAAATTCATTTCTTTCTATTCTCCTAAAATGTCATTTTTTTTTACACAAAGAAAAAAAATAGAAAAAAATTTGGGTGCACGACTAGGTTAACTGCTAACCAATTATTTTTCATAGTATAATAGAATATGAGAAAATTATTTAATAGCAATTTTTTTCATTCCATAATATTTTTCAAAGCAATTTTTCATGGTATAATAAAATATGAGAAAATCATTCCATAGCAATTTTTTTTTCTTTCCACAATTTTTTTCAAAGCAAATATAGAGTTGACTTCATGCAAGCCAAAGACTTTAAAATGGGTCTGATGGGCTCAGACGGAGCAGATGCCTCCTCTCTAAAAAATAAAAGAACTGCCATTCAATGAGGTTTTGATCCCAAGACCTCAAAATTAAAGAGGACCAAACCAACCAGCAAGTCAAATGTTAATTTTTGGCTCACATTTACCCTCGAAAAACTAATATTTCTCGTATTGCCCCCTTGAATCCTATTTCAAACTCCATCCCAGACACCAAACATGTGTCAGATCTCCTCATGAATGACATGACTTGGTTGTTTGTTTCAAATTTCTTTGAAATTAATTAGTCTTAAATCTCGTTGCTATGTCTAATTTTTTGTTATGAGTTTTTTTATTATTGGTTTAAATAATATGTCATTATTTGATAAATTTTATTGAAGTATTTATGTTTCATTTAAATATATTTTTAGTTTTATGTTTTTAAAAATAGCAACTTCTATATAAAAAAAAAATTGAATTTTTTATACAAAAAGTTTACACTTGTCTAATGCTCCTATTTTGTTTTTTTTTTTTAATTAAATTTGAGGTGATAAAACTTTTTAACATCTCAATTTTTTAATCAATTTTTTTTTTAAAAAAAAAAAAAAACCACTGCATTTTTTATATATGATTCTAAGACTTCTTATATTTGATATAGAAGTTATTGTTATTTTTTATTTTTAAAAATAGAAAATAAGAAATTTGTCCAAATGGACATTTAATTATTTATACAACTTAATTAATTAAAAAAGAATGTATAAATAGTAAGCTAAGTAACATTTTTATTATGAGACTGTACAATTAATGAATTCATGGCCCCATGTATAGTACAATACTTGATTAATTAAACAAAAGGACAACTCCATTATTGTTGTAATATTTGTTTTTGTGTGTTCTTCAATCTTTTCAAGGCCCCATGTATAGTATAATATTGATTAATTAAACAAAAGGACAAATCAAACAAAAGGACAACTCCATTATTGTTGTAATAATTGTTTTTGTGTGTCCTTCAATCTAATCATGTAACAGCTGTGAGCATGAATGAGCTTCTTTTACCCCCCATCCCGTTTTTTGTGCATTAAATTATGTTTTTTATTTTCTTTTTTTCCTAATAGTTATTCATTTAAATGAACAAGTCCAGGGACGATGACTTAAATTACATAAAGAAGATATTGTTATTTTTCCTTGGATCAATCCATCATCAATGATGCATGAGTGGATCCAGTAAGTGGCTTAAAAGTTGTTGACACGATCCTTAAGATGGGTTTGATAAATTGATGTAACGTCTTAGTTTAAATATTTATGTATATAATAGAAGGAAAGGAAAGAGAAGGAAAATAATTATGATTAGAATCAGAGTTAGGATTAGGATTTGATAAAAAGATTTATTAAGGTTTTATTTGGAAAGTGTTTTTTAAAAATAATTCTAAAAAATTGTTTTTGAAAATAATTTTTAAAAATTATTATTTAATGTTTTATAGAACAAAGTATTGAGAACATGAAAATTTTTTAATCTATTTTTATATTTTTAAATATGTTTTTATTTTTTATTTATAATACTTTATTTTTAATCATTTTATATATTTGTATAATTATCTTTTAAAATAACCTTCGGAAACAAGTAAAAACAACTACAAATAACTAGAAGTGTTATATAAAAATATGGTATTATATTTTCTATTTTTAAGAATGGAAAACAATTTTTTGTTTAAACAAAAAATTTGGTGTTTTTCAGATAACATTATTTATTTATTTTCCTTTATTTTCTTGAGTTGTCTTAAAAAATAATTATATAAATATAAAAAATAATTAAAACCAAAATAGTACATACAAAATTTATTTTTAAAATATATTTAAAATATAGAAAATATGTTAAAATATTTTGTGTTCCCAAACAGGTGTCTTATAAAACATCATAAAATAATTTTTAAAAACTATTCTCAAAAATTGTTTTTCAAAACTATTTCAAAAAATAATTATCAAAATTGGACCTAAATCTTCCTACCCTCATTTTTTTTTTCTTTTCTTTTTTTTCACATAAATCTTAGATATGAATGACAAAAATACTTTGTTTGTCAACCTCTAAGCGCTTCTCTTCCTATCAAAACCTTAACCTTATTTTATATTTTTCATTCATTTCCTTCTATTCTCTTAATTTTTTAATTTTTTTTTTTTTAACAAAACAAAAAAGTTGGGTGCACGACTAAGTTTACTGTTGAGTGTTGATAAAATATTTTTGGTGGTATAATAAAATATGAGAAAATTGTTTGATGACAATTTTGTTTTCTTTCCTTGATATTTTTGAGAAGCAAATATAGGAACATGATCACACACTTTTCGAGTTGATTTGATGTTGGGCCAGCACGTAGACAAATTTGGATTTCATGCTAGGCAAGGACTTTAAAATGGGTCCGACATGGACAATTATTTCAATTGTTTTGGTACAAGTTATTGAGTTGATAATAAATTTATTGTACTTGGTCAAATAATAAATTTATTATTAAACAATACTTAGACAAACTATGTCGAATCTCAATGAATGACATGACTTGATTTTTGTTTCAAATTTCTTTTAAATTAATTAGTTTTAAATCTTTTACTAAGTATACTTTTTTTATTTATGAGTTTTTTTATTGTCACTTTTAAGTATTGGTTTAAGTAAAATGTCACTATTTGATAAATTTTATTTAAGTATTTACACTTTATTTAGATATATTTTTCAGTTTTTTATTTTAAAAAATATAACTTTTTTATATATAAAATAGAAACTCTTATATAAAAAATATAAACATACATTATGACTCTAAAATTTTTAAATAAATTTCAAAATTTGAGGTGATAAATTTTTTTTAATATCTCAAATTTTTAATCAATTTTAAAAAACTATTGCATTTTTTTATATAAGATTATAAGACTTTTATATTTTATATAGAAGTTATCCTTATTTTTTATTTTTTAAAATAGAAAATAAAGAATCCATCCTAATGGACTCTTAATTATTTATACAATTTAATTAATTAAAAAATGTATAGAAAAGCAAGGGAAGCAACAAAAAATTTTTGTTATGAGACATTTTGTACAATAATTTAATTCATGGTCCCATGTATGGTACATACCCCAACTTTGAATAGTTGATTAATTAAATAAAAGGACAACTTCATTATTGCTATAATAATTGTTTTTCATCTATTATTTGTGATTGACTGTTGTGTTCTCTTTCATCTATTCATTCATATGCCAGCTGTAACCATTTATGAGTTTCTTTTATTCCTTCATCCCAATTATTGTGCATTAAATTTTGTTTTTTTTCTAATAGCTATTCACATGTACAAGTCTAGGGTGAGATGATTTAATTTACGCATAGAAGATATTGTTATCTTTCCGTGGATTAATCCATCGTGAATGATGGATGAGAGGATCCACCAAGTGGTTTAAAAGTCTTTGACATGGTGCTTATGATAAACTGATTTAATGTCTTAATTTAAATACTTATATATAATAAGGGAATAGAAGGGAAGGAAAAGAAAGGAAAGGAAAGACAAGGAAAATAATTATGATTAGGATTAGAGTTTGGATTAAAATTTGATAAAGAGAATTGTTAAGGTTTTGTTTGGAAAGTATTTTTTTAAAATAATTCTGAAAAACAATTTTTAGAAAATTATTTTTTAATGTTTTATAGAATAAAGTTGGTCTGAAAATCTAAAATGTTTTTAACATATTTTCTATATTTTTTAATATAGTTTTAAAATAAGTTTTTATCTATAGTGTTTTATTTTTAATCATTCCTCATATTTATATAATTATTTTTTAAAATATATTTCAAAAACAAGTGAAAATAACTAAAAATAACCAAAAGATGTTCTCTTAAAATATAGTATCATATATTTCTTCTTTTTTATGTTTTTAAGAAAAGAAAATAGATTTTTATTCTTAAAAAAACACAAAGAATGATATTTTAGGTAACATATTTTAATTATTTTCAATTGTTTGTCTTTGTTTCCTTAAACTGATTTTTAAGAGATTTTTTTTTTAAAACTATCATGATAATTTTTTAAGAAATTTTTTTATATCATTAATATATTAATTAAATATAAAAACATAAATATTAAAAAAATCCATATATATTTTCATTTATTTTATATCATTAAATATAATTGAATTAAATGGATCGTAATTTTAACACTAATTATATTTTAAAGTTAGATATATTATTGTCTAATAATATTTAATTTAATTTAATAATTAATGTATATTTATAAAATTTATATTTTTTTATTGATGTATATAATATTATTATTGAATAAGATAAAAATATAATTATCATTTTTTTTTTATAGTATAATAAAATATGAAAAAATTATTTCATTGTAAATTTTTTTTCCTTCATATTTTTGAGAAGCAAATATAGGAACATGATTACACTCTTTTCGAGTTGACTTGACGCTGGCCAAAGACTTTAAAAATGGGCCAAGCAAGGACAGATTATTTCCATTGTTTTTTGTAATCAGAGAGTTGTTGAGTCGACAATAAAATTTCTTGTTTGACAGTACGTGGACAAACTTAGACTTCATGGGGCATAGACTTTTGAATGGGTAAAGCCCAAGCAATTATTTCGATTGTTAAGTTGAAAATATATTTATTATTTGACAACACTTGGACAAACTTGGGCCATGCACTAAACATGTGTCGGATCCTCACGAATGACATGACTTGGTCTTTGTTTCAAATTTCTTTGAAATTAATTACTCTTAAATCTCTTTATTAAGTATAATTTTTTATTTATAAGTTTTTTATTATCACTTTTAATTATTGGTTTAAGTAAAATGTCATTATTTATTATATTTAATTTAAGTATTTAAACTTCATTTAGATATATTTTCATTTTTTTTTTGTTTTTGTAAATAGAAACTTTTATATAAAAAATAGAAATTTTTATATAAAAAGTATGAATTTACCTTATATTTCTATTTTTCTAAAAATATATATTAAAATTTGAGGTAATAAATTTTTTTTAATCTCTCAATTTTTTAATCAATTTAAATAAATCACTGCATTTTTCATATAAGACCATAAGACTTTTTATATTTTATATAGAAGTTAATGTTTTTTTTTAAATATAAAATAAAAAAATCTATCCTATTGGACTCTTAATTATTTATACAATTTAATTAATTAAAAAAATGTATAAATAGTAAGCCAAGCAGCATTTTTCTTATGAGACATTTTATACAATAATTTAATTCATGAAACCTATGTATAGTACATTCCACAATTAGAATAGTTGATTAATTAAATAAAAGGACAACCTCATTATTACTGTAATAATTATTTTTCATCTATTATTTATGATCCTAAAGTTGGCTTGTGGTAGGTGTTGAGACGGTCAAGACAAAACGTCCAAAAGTAACCTTGGTTCACCACTGGGCAAACCTGCCCTTTTATTATACTTAGTGCACCCAAAAAAAAAAACCTAAAATGCATCATAAAAGCAAAACATTCAAAGAATATTTTAATAAATAAATTAATTTTAATTATCTTATTTTTAAATTTCATTTAATTAATCACTAAAAATATAAAAACTATTATGATAATTTTCTTAAGATATCTCATTTATATATTAATTGAATATAAAAAAACATAAATATTAAAAAATTTATTCATATTCATATCTAAATATGTAATTTAAATTGACAAGTAAGAAATCTTTTTAATTGATTTAGATTTCCAACATTAATAATGTCCTTCCTAAAGCCTTGATACAATGTATTCAATTGTTACTTTTTATTTTAATGCTAAGATTTAATAAATGAAGTTGTTATATACTTCACTCTAATTAGGCTACTCACATAAATTAGGATCATTGACATATACCATTGATAATGTAAATATTAGATATAGATTATTTGAAAACAATTGTGCAAAAATTAGGAATGCAACAACTTTTCCACACAATCGTTGATAAAAAAAAATTAGGAATGCAATGACTTTTCCACTTTATCCAACAAAAGTCTTGACTAAAAACATGCAATTGGAAATGGATTTTAATTGACAAGTAAGAAATCTTTTTTAATAATAATTAACAGTACAAATAATTTTTTTAGTTTCTTATCTAATTCAAGACAAATTATTATTCTAATGTACACTAAAAATAAATGAAGTTTTCGTATAATCTACTTAAAGGAAAAAAAATTGTGTTCCGCTACAATATCCTGTATGCTACAATCTCTACTTGAAAGCCTTGACATAGATGAAGTTTCAATACAAATTTTACCTTTTAAAAAGGGGGAAAAAAAAAAAATCTAGGTTCCACCATTGTAATGGCTACTACTTAGCCTTAATACAATGAATTCAATCCTCACTTTCTATTTTAATAGTAAGATTTAATACATGAAGCTCATATATACTTCACCTTGATTAGACCCCTCACGTCAACTAGGATAATTGATGGCTACCATTGATGATATGAATATTGGGTCTAGATTCCTTGAAAACAATTATTGATAAGAACTAGTAAAGCAATGACTTTTCCATTCTATTGAAAACAACAAAAGTCTTGATTAGAAATGCATGTAGTTGAAAAGGGAATTTTATGTTCATATCAACATCTGTAATTTTAATTGGTAAGTAAGAAATCTCTTTTAATAATAATAAACAGTACAAGTAAATTTTATTAGTTATTAATTAATTCACAATACATCCTTATTTGAATGCAGTCTAAAAATAAATAAAGTTTTTATAAGAAGTCTACTTAGAGAAGAAAAGTTCAGCTACAATGGTGTGGTTATCGTACTACTAGGTAACATTTATTTATTTTTTTAATATGAATGTTAACTATAACTTCATTTATGTAATAGCTAGGTGGATGGCTTTGAATAATATATTTGTTTAAAGTGGTATCTAAATGTTCTTAAGTGTTAAGTTTATTATATTTGCTTTTATTTTATATAATTATCATAAAAATATTTCAAGACTAATAATTTGACAAAAAAAATGGTAATGACCATATTTTCAAATATTTCAAACTATTAACATTTGTTAACATAATAAAAAATTCTAGAAATGAGTAATTTAACAATATTGTGAAAATGATAATTATATATATATATATATATATATATATATATATATATATATTCTTATCTAATACAATTAAAATAAGATATTTGAGAACTAATAATTTTAGAAACCTAAACCTAAACCAAATTAAAGAAGAAATGTAATCAACTTAGTAAATATTACATATTTCTAATTAAATATTTAAAAATATCAATTTATTACAAGCCAATTCTTCATGAAGAATTGATGAGATGCAATTCCATGCATGATCTCAATTATTTTATAAGTAACAAATAAATCAATTTTTGTTTTTCAATTTCTTGATGCAAAATGAATATATATATCTTATGCAAAACGTAAGCCTACCAAAAAAAATTTCATGGCAGATTTTTTAATAATAAAATATGTACCCGATTCTCTTTGCTCTCATTAAAGCTTATATTTATTAATTTTTGAAAAAAATATATATCAAGTGGCTTATATGAAGGCACATGTACAAGTGATGTTGCTCAAGTAGACTTCCTAAGTCAACTAGGATATTGACATGGGCATATTTGATCATTACTTCTTAGAAAGAATTGTAATTATTAATTTCAAACAAATTATATTTAAAAGTGAATGGAGTGAAAAAGGAATATTTTTAATAATTTCATTTCAATTAAAAAATTAAGAGCATTTTGATAAAATAAAATAAAATAAGTGTGGAATTGAATTAATGTATATACTCTGATCCTTTTCAATTCCATTAATTGTAGACCAAGGAGGTAGTTGGATGTCAACACAAACCAATGGAAATATTGGATGTATCACATTTAAGCCTATAAATAAGTGTTTCATCTTCTTCCTTCCCTCCAAGTAAACCCCCTAATAACTTCATTTCTACCAATTCAACAATGACCCTTGAATATTCTTCATCCTACTCCTTACTCCCCCGACTCATCATCACTCCTTGCTTCTTCATATTTCTCCTTTTCCTTTTCTACTCAATATCATCATTACATGTCACTTTTACATTTGCCTCTACACCTATCACTTCTTTTTCGAAAGTTGAACAAGATCAAGAAGCACTCGCTCTTCTAACATGGAAGGCCAGTCTTGATAATCAAACCCAATCTTTCCTCTTTTCTTGGTCTGGACGCAATTCTTGCCATCATTGGTTCGGAGTGACTTGTCATAGGTCAGGAAGTGTCTCCGATTTAGACCTTCAAAGTTGCGGTTTGAGAGGTACACTCCATAAACTCAATTTTTCATCACTTTCTAACCTCCTTACTCTTAATCTTTATAACAACTCCCTCTATGGAACCATTCCAATCAACATTAGCAATCTTTCCAAACTGATCACAGTTTTGGACTTTCGTTTCAATCATTTCATTGGTGTAATATCTGACCAACTTGGATTTCTAACATCTCTTAGCTTTCTAGCATTGTCTTCTAATAATTTCAAAGGCCCAATTCCTCCTTCCATAGGGAACTTGAGGAACTTAACCACATTGTATCTTAATTCAAACAACCTATCTGGTTCTATTCCTCAAGAAATTGGATTGTTGAGATCTCTTAATGTTATTGATTTGTCAACTAATAATCTCACTGGATCAATCCCTCCTTCCATAGGTAATTTGAGGAACTTAACCACTTTGCTCCTTCCGAGAAACAAACTATCTGGTTTTATTCCTCAAGAAATTGGATTATTGAGATCTCTTACTGGTATTGATTTGTCAACTAACAATCTCATTGGTCCAATCCCTTCTTCCATAGGTAACTTGAGGAACTTAACCACTTTGTACCTTAATTCAAACAACCTATCTGGTTCTATTCCTCAAGAAATTACATTGTTGAGATCTCTTAATTATCTAGTCTTGTCATATAACAATCTCAATGGTTCACTACCAACTTCCATAGAAAATTGGAAGAACTTAATTATTTTATACATTTATGGTAACCAACTTTCTGGCTCCATTCCTGAAGAAATTGGATTATTGACATCACTTGAGAATCTTGACTTGGCAAACAACAATCTTAGCGGTTCAATACCAGCTTCCTTAGGAAACTTGTCCAAGTTAAGCCTTTTATATCTTTATGGTAACAAACTTTCTGGATTCATCCCTCAAGAATTTGAGTTACTAAGATCTCTTATAGTTCTTGAGTTGGGAAATAATAATCTCACTGGTCCAATCCCTTCTTTTGTAGGAAACTTGAGGAACTTAACCATTTTGTATCTTTCTCAAAATGACCTTTCTGGTTATATCCCTCGAGAAATCGGATTGTTGAGATTGCTTAATATTCTTGACTTATCATTTAACAATCTCAATGGTTCAATACCAGCTTCTATAGGAAACTTGTCCAGCTTAACCACTTTGGCTCTTCATTCCAACAAACTCAGTGGTGCCATTCCCCGAGAAATGAATAATATCACTCATTTGAAATCTTTGCAGATAGGTGAGAATAACTTCATTGGCCACCTACCACAAGAGATATGCCTTGGTAATGCTCTTGAAAAAGTTTCAGCCACAAGGAACCATTTCACTGGTCCTATTCCAAAGAGCTTGAAAAATTGCACTAGCTTATTCAGAGTTAGGCTTGAAAAAAACCAACTTACTGGAGACATAGCCGAAAGTTTTGGTGTATACCCTAATCTAAATTATATTGATCTGAGCAATAACAATTTTTATGGTGAGCTTTCTGAGAAATGGGGGGAGTGCCACATGCTCACAAACCTGAACATCTCCAATAACAAAATTTCTGGTGCTATACCACCTCAACTTGGGAAAGCAATTCAACTGCAACAACTTGATCTCTCCTCAAATCATCTAATTGGGAAGATCCCAAAAGAATTGGGTATGCTTCCTTTACTGTTCAAGTTGTTGCTAGGCAACAACAAACTTTCAGGAAGTATTCCTCTGGAATTGGGAAACTTATCCGATCTTGAAATCCTTGACTTGGCATCAAACAACTTAAGCGGTCCAATTCCCAAGCAACTGGGAAACTTCTGGAAATTATGGTCCTTGAACATGAGCGAGAATAGATTTGTGGATAGCATTCCTGACGAAATTGGAAAGATGCATCATCTTCAAAGTCTCGATCTTAGTCAAAATATGTTGACAGGAGAGATGCCACCGCTGCTTGGAGAATTATAGAACCTGGAAACGTTGAATCTCTCCCACAACGGGCTATCTGGCACCATTCCACACACGTTTGATGATTTGAGAAGTTTGACAGTTGCTGATATATCCTACAATCAATTGGAAGGTCCCCTCCCCAACATCAATGCCTTTGCTCCATTTGAGGCATTCAAAAATAATAAAGGTCTGTGTGGTAATAATGTCACTCATCTCAAGCCATGTAGTGCTAGTCGAAAGAAGGCCAACAAGTTTTCTATTTTGATCATAATACTCCTCATTGTGAGCAGTCTATTGTTCTTATTTGCTTTTGTTATTGGCATTTTTTTTCTTTTCCAAAAATTGAGGAAGAGAAAAACCAAGTCTCCAAAAGCAGATGTTGAAGATCTATTTGCAATATGGGGTCATGATGGGGAATTGCTGTATGAACACATCATACAGGGGACCGACAATTTCAGTTCAAAGCAGTGTATTGGCACTGGAGGATATGGTACTGTTTACAAGGCTGAGTTGCCAACAGGTCGGGTTGTTGCTGTGAAAAAGCTTCACTCATCAGAAGATGGAGATATGGCTGATTTGAAAGCTTTCAAAAGCGAGATTCATGCTTTAACACAGATAAGGCATCGCAATATCGTCAAGCTTTATGGCTTCAGTTTATTTGCAGAGAACTCATTTTTGGTTTATGAGTTTATGGAAAAGGGAAGCTTGCGAAGCATTCTAAGAAACGACGAAGAAGCAGAAAAATTAGATTGGATTGTGAGGCTAAACGTTGTTAAAGGCGTGGCTAAAGCTTTATCTTATATGCACCATGATTGCTCACCTCCTATAATTCATCGAGACATATCAAGTTACAATGTTTTGTTAGATTCAGAATATGAAGCTCATGTATCTGACTTCGGCACGGCTAGGCTTTTAAAGTCAGACTTATCTAATTGGACTTCATTTGCAGGAACTTTTGGTTATACTACTCCAGGTACATTTTTCTTAGTGCCTTGATTATCTCTAAACGGCCTCTACACATCATATGTAACTTTTATACTTGCTTAGCAGAGCAGAGCATGATCTAATCTTCTTTGCAGAACTTGCATACTCAATGAAGGTGGATAATAAAACCGATGTTTATAGTTTCGGTGTTGTAACATTGGAAGTAATTATGGGGAGGCATCCTGGAGAACTCATCTCATCCCTGTTATCATCAGCGTCCTCCTCATCTACATCACCATCAACTGCCGACCATTTCCTGTTGAATGATGTGATAGACCAGCGCCCCTCACCTCCTGTGAATCAAGTGGCAAAGGAAGTAGAGGTTGCAGTGAAGTTGGCATTTGCATGCTTGCGTGTTAATCCCCAATCTCGGCCAACTATGCAACAAGTTGCTCGAGCACTCTCAACACAGTGGCCACCATTGTCGAAACCGTTTTCCATGATTACATTGCTTGAGCTGCAGGATCATGGTCATGGGGGTGAAACTAGCTGAGGGTCCTCACTTCTCCATGTAAATTTGTTATCAATTGATTATTACTGTAAAAGCTTATATTGGGTAAAGTAAGAAGATTTATCAGGTCTGAGGAAGTTTCAGCAGATGAGGCATACTGTTATGACATCCATGGGGTGGGTGCAAGCATAATGTCTTGTTTGTACTTCTATTATAATATAAAACTACAATTATATTATTTTCCTAAGATATTTGAAGGGTGGAATGTGCAGGTGTACTACCGTGAAGAGACCCATTCTGTTCCTGTTGAGATGACAGAGGGGAAATGTGATGTCCTTGCAACCTTTAGAACATATTTTTGTTTGAAGGGTCCCTCAAGCAGGTAGTTCATTTGTATCTATATCAGCCAAAGAGTCGTATTTGATGACATTTATGTTAAAGAATGTGATTATTTTAACTCTTGTTGCTTCCAATTTTGCATGTGTATCAGTAGCCAAGTGGGCTACTGAATATGAAGAGCCTGCTGGGGATGCACTTAAATTCAATTATCCAGAATCATTGATGTGTGTTAACAATTGCAGTTCGATCCTGAGGTGAATGATTTCATTAACATGAAAATCTCTTTTCCTCTGTCTCTCAATTTGTAATTGACCCGTAAATTGGTTGTGATGCAGGGCTGTCGTGGAGGAGCGTGGGAATGTCAGATGACTGTGTCTCTACTTCTGAGGCTGCCAAATAATCTGCATCACCGGATGCTTGGACAAGTTGATTTTATCAATGGGGGGCCTCCATGCCAGGTTTGATCAGCTTCTGCTCTGTTTTTGTACTCTATTCTAGGAGCTAAAACAAGGCTGCCATCTTCACAGGGTTTCTCTGGGATGAATCCATTTAACCAAAGTAACTGGAGTAAAGTTCAGTGTGAAAAGATCCTGGCCTTCTTATCCTTTGCCGATTACTTTCAGCCAAGGTTCTTCCTGCTCGAGCATGTGAGGAACTTCATGTCTTTCAACAAAGGACAGGCATTCCGTCAAACTCTAGTATGGTAGAGCAGTCTATGAAGCATTCATCAGCATTATGACATTGTAAATTCCCATCTTGGTCTTGAGCTATGGCCACAACTGTTGAGGGTTTTGCAGATTTTTCCAAAATTTTGTCTCTAACATTGAATCAGATCCCATCCTGTTGGGTCCCCCTGATGTAATTTTTCACAAAACTGGAAAACCCAGACAGGTTTTAGAATTTAGGAGGCCAGCAAAAGATGAGGATTGAATTGAATACGAGATGTATTGACTCCAATTGCAAAGCTGAAATTTGAACAGAGAATAGAGGATTTTACGTTCTAGACGTGAGGGGCTTATATCTAGGAAAATAAAGTGGGAGCTTCAGGTAATACTCTTTTAAGCCTGATATGGAAACTTTCTGTTTGTGTCTCACAGGATATACCTCTGGTGTCAGTAACTCTGGAGGTTTGAAGGCGCGTCATGGAGCCATGGGCCCAATTGCATGGGGCGTGCTCCTTCCATTTGGGGCAATCATCCCAAGATACTTCAAGCATCATGATCCTCAATGGTTTTATCTTCATATCTTGATCCAGATTGTGAGTTTTCTTCTGGGTTTTGCTACTGTTGTCGTAGGAAGGACACTCTACAATGGACTGGAGTCCGATCGCATTTGCAAATTCAAGATTCAGACCCCTCGAATCCTTAGTGCTTTCCCTTAGCATTCTTCAGGTTTGTTTTGGCTCGGGCTAGGCCTTTACTCGACATTAACTAAATATATTTCTTCAAGCATGCTGAAAACTAAGTTTACTTCTTCTCAGGTAATGGCATTGAATCTAAGTTTACTTCAGGTAATGCTGAAAACATCACTGGGTAGGGAGACTTGCTCTCTTCTTGGGAGCTCTGAATATTGTGATTGGACTTTTAGTGGCAGAAGCAGGCTCGGGGTGGAAAATAGGATATGGGTTTCTTGTATCCTTCATTCTTGTGACAGTCACCGTTTTGAACGTATCCTTGGGGCTGGGGAGGTCCAAGAAGGCAAATGACTCCTGTTTTTGGATGTAATTAGGTTTTTTGTTCATGTGTCTGCACCTTTTTTAGGACCCTAACATGTAATCTTTTCATTTTTTTAATAGATCATTGAGAGAGTGATAATTTTCAAAACTGTTGAAATTACATTTTTTTTGGATGCTTATCAGCATGAACTAAGAGTTTTTTTTGTTATTATCTCCCCTCAAAATGGGTGACAAACCATATTTTTTTGCTTAGACGAAACAAGTAACTCAAGGAGAAGATGATTCAAAGAGTAGATGAACATATTAAATAGAACTACTTCATACACTTACATAGTTCAATTTTGCCCCTTTGATAAAAAGAGCATTTAAGTAAAAACCTGATAAGGAGAGTAAATATATATTTAGGAATTGATGATATTTAACTAAAGATAATTAATGTCCATTTGAAAGTGTTTTTAGATGAAGAGCTTTTAGTTGAAGTGTTTCTCCAATAACATTTAACCTTGCAATTTTACATATATACTATTTATGTATGAACTTCTCTTAATTTTATAGACACCTTTTAAAACAGTAAGGGCCCTTTGAACCTAAAGCAAACAATATATTCATTGTTGGGAGCAAGTTTAGGACCCCTCTTAATATGCATTCTATTTTATTGTGGACTATAAATGATTAATTTGGTAGTCCTTCTTATGGTTCAAATACCGATTTCTTAAGACTTCCAAATGGAAAAAAGCATGTCTATTTTGTTCATGGGTGATCGGTCTCACTTATAGATGAACTAAGATAAGCATTGACAACAAACCATGCATTTGATTGAGAAAGAAGTAGAAGAAATGATAGCTAATTTGATTTTAAAATTTAACATGAATGATTTAAAAAATATTAAGAGAAATAATAAGACTTATCTTCTAAGGATAAAAATTATGAAAGAAATGATAGAGTTAAAAAAGTTTACTTTTGAAAAGAAAAAATAGTTAAAAGAATTTAATCCAAATAATGAATAAGGGAGGAATTTAAAATTTATAAACTTAAAAATTCAGTTTTAATTAATTTATATCTTAAATGATTTGAAAATAAAATTTATAACCTAAGCCACTTGATTTTTTTTTTTTTTTCATTCATTGATACTTTAAAATGATATCAAGTTTGGTTAAAGATTTAAAATCCTATGAGGTATGGTCGGTCATCATTTTCATGAGTAATTGAATTTATCTAATTTTTTGTATTTATTATTTAGTCATTTTCTATTTTTTGGTGAATAGGTGTAAACTAAGTCAAAGCCATTTAAAAGCTTAAGCTTCTTAAAGTGATTGAATTTTATTTATCTATTTAGCTATTCAATTTTTATTGTATTTATTTGTTTTAAACCTATAAAAAAAAATCATAACATGAATTCTCTTTTATATGTATATAATTAAATCAAAATTTATTATCATTGTATGGAAACCATAACTTGTGTCTTCAACCTTGACATGTTAAAATCAAGTACCACTTTCTTTGTTCTTTTATAAGATATTTAAAACTAAAATTTAATATATGGTGCATACATCGAGTTTACTTCAATAATACCACTTATATAACATTATTGTCACATTCTTTATTCTTTTATCATATATTTAGCACTAATATTTAATAAATAGAGCCTATATATGGTTCACTTCAATTGGACCATTTACATCAATAGGATCTTTTACACAGGCCATCACTAACAATATGAACATTTGGTGAAGAATCCTTGATAACAAATCATGACAAGAATTTAGCCATAAAGTGACTTTTTTACCCCATTAAACATGGCAAACATCTTAATTAAAGAGTGTACAACTGAAAAGGAAGTCTTATATTTATACATTAATATATATGTAAATTTCAATTAATTTAACAACTATGAAACCATTTTTCCCTCTTGAATTAGTCTATCCTACCTTTTGGTGAAGAGGAGTAAACCAAGTCACATTTATTCAAAAGCTTAAGCTTCTTAAAAGTGATTGAATTGTCATTTATCCATTCAATCATTCCATTTTTATTGAATTTATTTCTTTTATACCTATATATATATATATACATATATAAAAACTCATAAAATAAATTTTTTTATATTATATATATTTGAAAAATTAAAAAATTAAAAATAAAAATAAAAAAACATCTCAATGATTGTTAAATCCAAATTTAGTATCATATAAAATTTAGTGTACGTAGAAATATATCAACTAGCATTGTTAAACATATGTCCCTATGCCTAACCTTATAAAGACAATAGCTTTGAGTTCTACATATATATAGCTTCGACAATATATATATATATATATTAATGGGGATGGTGTGACATCCTATATATTTACATGAAAACATCTTACACTTGTGATTTAAATGGTCATATGCCTTAAATTTTTATATAAATTTTACTTTTTAAAGAGGAAAAAAATAAGCTAGGTTACCTAGCATTATCATAGTTATCCCTAAACTCTTAAAATAAAAAATTCAGTTATTATATCCAATGTGTAACCATATAAGTACACTTACCATAGGAAAATTATCATAATTACCAAGGCAAGTCATCTCTTCACGTAGGAGGTATAATGCACTTCAGTCCCTATTGAATTATCCAAATCTATAAATAAACTGTAAACAACTTATCATTTTGTAAGGAATTCATGACTGGATCTTCTATACAATTCTTAATGTACTCAAGTCATATATAATGCAAGTGATAAATGTATAAATGTTTAGATAACTAATTAATACAAAAATGATAATAAAATGAACCATAATCATTAACAGGAAAGAGCATTAGGAAGTAGTGAAATGGATCTTCAAGTAGTTGAGAGATAGCTCAAGTGTTTGCTTTTGTTTCGAGGGAGCTCAAATAGTCTTGGAAAGGTTTACATGCAGAGATGGTTAGTGACATTGACAATAAGAGGTCTAGATTTTTTTATTTGATAACTTTTATAGTAGGAGATGTGTCGTGGCCGTATAAGTTGCAAGAGTTTGTTGCCTTGGTCACAACAGAAGCTAAGTATATAAGCAACGAAGAAGTTGTGATTAAAGACTGAAGCATGGATGGTGAGTATGTGGTGTATTATGACAGTCAAAGTGAGATGGATATTAAAAAAACACCATGTACCACTCTCATACAAATGATATTGATGTGAGATACCATTGGTCAAAAGAAGCGGTTGAAGGTAAATACATTCAACCAAAGAAGATCCATACTCTATGTGTGTGTTGAAAAGGTGGTTCCTAAGCAAAAGCTGGAGTTGTGTGTCAACATGGCAGGCATGAAGGTATTCCTCCCTCATGCGTTGGAGGGGGTGATTGTTGTGTTGGGCCCCATAGCCACTACTTTTTCCAGCCCATATGGACTCTTATTGTTGCATCCTGACAGCCCATTTGAAGCCCAAAACATGGGCCCATTTATTTCTTGCTTAAGCAACACTTTAAATGCTTTTTTGTAGCCGGTCTTTAGAGCTAAAGAAACCTCGAGGTGTGAAGAAACAAAGGAAGAAAAGCCATGGGGCTAGTGGTTTAGGGCATCCTACACAAGCCACAGTTATAGAGATTCTTAAAACCATCTTCAAATCCAATGAAGGGAAAAAGTTTCCTCCCCTATTTTGGCTCATTTTATTCTGTAAAATCCCTACATTCTCCTCTTGTTCCTTTGGTATTGTTGAGGTAGTTGTCTTCATCTCAAGATTATGTATTTTCACTAACTCTCGGGAGAGAAGCTAACAGACTTTGCATTCCCATTTTGTGTTAGTTGAAATGGAAGGAAGACAGTGGGTTTTTCTTAACTCCTGTGGGAGGGGTTTTCCACTTTAAAATTTTGTGTTCTTTGTATTAATTTATTTTTCCTTGCACGCATTAGAATATTGCCTCTTGTTTCATTTTGGCTTGCTGGGTTTCATTGTTGTATACCTTTAGATTGGAGCATCCGTAGATTAGGTTTATACATAGAATAATGCTTTGTGTCCTAGCATGTGTTGTCATCATCTCAACAATATGAGAGTGGAGTCTTTGGCACATGAAGAATCTGATGTTCCAGATTTTTGAGTTCATGAACGGGTGACAGTGAAGCATGAATCAGAGAGCATATTTCATTAGATTGGACATCAGATCCCATTTGTGGCATGGCCTCTGAATCCATTGTGGCTCTAGTTTTAAATATCAGTAATGAGATCCCTAAAGTAAGTTGAATCAGATGCCAGAAAAACTGAAAAAGAAAATGGGAAGAAAGCAGAAAAGGTATCAGTCTTGAGTATATAGGAAAATATTCAACACTGATCCACCTCAGTCCCAAGCTAGATGACCCATAGCAACTGTTTCTTTCGTGTATCTTTTATGTGGTAAAAAGCTCAGGAGATTTTCCTCTATGAATTTTGTTATTCCTCTAGGCTTAAAAATCACTCTCAATTATCATTCATTCATCTGTTAATCCAAGAAAGAAGACAAAGTGATAACAAATATATGCACCATGTAAAAAGGAATTCTCATTCTTAAGCAATGTAGCCACCTCCATATTCTCCACTGTCAAACCTATATGAAGAAGCAGAAGGACATATATTCGGAAGCAATGAACGGACCCAACACTTCCCAGGAGGTCCCAAGGAAGACGAAGCCACTGATTCTCATGGAACTTATTGACTTGCCGGAACTTCTGAAGCCGGAACTTGGGCGATAAAGGGATGACTCAACAGCCTTTCAGCCGTCCATCTCTCTATTGGATCCTTCTCCAAACACCTTCTCAGAAAATCCTTGGCGTCTTCTGATATATTTCCGAGTACTTTAGGCACTTGCCTCCAAGAAACTATACGGACAGCCAACTCATTTACATCCTTGCTATTCATCCAAGCTGGTTTCCCAGTAAACATCTCGACCACCACGCACCCAAGAGACCATATATCCTTAGGTGCCTCGTTTTCTCCGTTTCCACTACATTCCGGCGGGGTGTCATCTGAAGTATGCTGGGAGCCCAGCGCCCCACTGAACTCCTCCCTTCCAGACCTCTTAGCGTGTCCAAAATCAGCGATCTTAACTTTATGCCCGCCATTTTCAGAATGAAACACGAGTATGTTATCGACCTTCAGGTCACAGTGGACGAAGCCTTCCTTGTGGACATCACGGAGACCCCTAACAATCATTCTCGTAAAACGCTGAACTTCACTCTCCAGCAATCCGCTCTTCCTCCGTATCATCAAACTTTCAAGACTTCCTACGGGTGCATACTCAAGAACTAAATTATAGACCAAAACCCCATTGCCTTCCTGGGTTGAGTAACCTCCAAAGCAGTCAACAATATCTGGGCAGTGTCCAAGGCTATGAAGAATCTCTTCCTCCTTTTGAAGTGAAGAATAAGAAGAAGAACACGAAGATTTCAGAGCTAGTAGGCGGCCATTGGAGAATGCCATGTGCACCTTGCCGGAACTTCCCACGCCAACAAGAATTCCCTTGGTTATCATATGTTCCATGGCCGATTTTCTTTAACGTACAAGAATGAAAACAAGGTGAAAATCAGGGAAAGAAAATGGATATGCATGAATTAAAAGGAAAACAAAGTTAGTAGTATTAGATTCCACGTAGAATTAGGGTCACTTTCCGGTTTGGTTTCTTTTCATCCCAACAAGGTAGGAGACCCTTTGATAGCACTTCTACTTAAAAACGAATTTAGAGAAAGCCAAAGAAAATAATAATTTTTATAAAATGGCTGATTTTTATGTGATAAATATTTTAAGTGTATATAGAAACCATATTTATTAATCATGATCTGATAATCACAATCCCAAATATCTTTGAATATAATTTTTCCATCATTAGTTCTAAGTTCTTAAAAGAAGGTGAATTAATTAAATAACTTAGTAGGGTGTTTGGCAAACAACTTAATAACTTAAAAGTGACTTATAACTTAATTTAAGTCATTAAGTAAAATTAAATATATTTAATAAAATAATTTTAAGTAATAAGTAAAAACAATTGATTTATTGGTAAGTTTATATTTTTATTTTACTTTTTAAAGTAATAAGTAAAAACTATTTATTCTTTTTTAAGTTCACATTTTCATTTTACCTTTACCCTAATTTGCTGTACTTACCTCCACGAGCTCTTTTACTATTCCATTATAACTTCACATCATTTACCCTAATTAAAATTTATAATAATAAATATATTAATGTGGTGATTTAGAATAAATTTTAAGTTAATTTTATCAAACAACCTTAACGTTTAAAGTAAGAATTAAGTAATAAGTTATAAGTCAATAAATTAAGTATAATTTAACTTAAAGTCAACTTAAGTTATTAAGTAATAAGTATTAAGTTTTACCAAACACCCCCTTAATATAACAATATTTATTTTTTATTTTCTAAAAATAAAAACTTTATATATATATCCTCAAAAATTACTTTATGAATTTTTAAAATTTAGAGTACAAAATATTTTTTTAATATCTCAATATTTTAATCTTCTATATTATATAAAAGTTACTAATTTTATTTTTAAAAACAAAAAGCAGTAAGTTTATTCGAATGGGTACTTAGTAATTTAATTTAAGTTCTTGAGTAGATTAAGTAATTTTAGTGAAAAAACTCAGTAAATGTTTGGTAAACCAATTTAATAACTTAATGTAACTTAATAATTTAATTTAAGTCATTAAGTAAATTAAATATATTTGATAAAAGAACTTAATAGTATGAATTAAAGTCAAAAACAACTTTAAGAAATAAGTAAAAATAGTTAATTTATTCTTAAGTTCATATATTTATTTTACTTTTTTATTCTCATTTGCCTTAATTACTTCTACGATCTCCTTTACTATTCCACGACCTCCACTATTACTCTACTTCCTTCTCTTTAGTTATAATTTATAAGGATAAATATGTTAATTTAATTATTTAAAATAAGCTTTAAGTTAAATTTATCAAACAATCTTAATATTTAAAATAAGAATTAAGTAATAAGTTGTAAGTCAATAATTAAAATATAGTTTAATTTAAAGTCAATGTAAGTTATTAAGTAATAAGTATTAAGTTTTATCAAACACTCCATTAATATATCAGTTATAAGTTAAAAATAATTTTAAAATATTATATCAAAATAATTATCTTATGGATCCTATTTGTCTAATGACTTCACATCTAGTAAAATCCACAACAAATTTTTTATAGTAAATATATTATAATTTATTTTATGTGTCTATATTGTATGTTTTAAATATGGATGTTTAAAAAATATATTTATTAATTAAAATTAGTGAGGATAAATATTAATTAAAATTCTCCAAACAGTAACCCAACAAGAAAAGCAATAATAAACCAAAAATAGCTCACAAGGAGACCAAGTACAACATGGAAAGACGAAGGATGAAAATATCCGAAGTGGGATTCCTTTCACAAAGATATGAAAAATCACAAACCCAATCGCACTTTTGTATGAATTTTAAGTCACTTGACCTACAATGCTTTTAGTTTCATAAAATGCATATCTCTCTCTCTCTCTCTCTCTCTCTCTCTCTCTCTCTATATATATATATATATATATATAATTGATATATATTGAAGGAAACAATGTATTTTAAAGAATATAAAAGAAATATTTTTATATAAGTAAGGTTTCATTACACTTAGTTGAGTATATCAACACATTGAAAAAAAAATAAATAAATAAATAAATCCAGCCATGCAAGAGAGTAACACGAGGATTCTACGGAAGAGAACCTTACCAAAAGTTGACAGAAAGCCGATCAATATCCTTGGGAAAACAAGAGAGAAAAATGCTCCCTTCTCTACCAATTTTTACCCTCCAAAGCAACCTAACATGGTATCTTTCTCTCTTAAGTTTGCAAAAACTCGCCTTTATATGCCCCCTAAACAGGCTTAAGCAATGACTTAAAAAGCAATATTCCAAAATAGGCTTAAAGAATCTCAACCCTCCAAACAATCTTCCCCTCTAGCACATTAGGAAGGACGGCCGGGCACCTAACTACAACTCCATCCCTCACATAGAGAAAGAAAATTTGAGAGAAAATGTCAAGAAAAAAATGGAAAAGAAAAATAGAACAAAAGAAAAGCTAAGAAAAAATAAAAAATAAAATTAAAATCAATAATTTAAAAATGTATAAATTTTTAACTAATTTTAATTATATTTGATTTTATTGACTACTAATCTTCAATCAACCTCTTAGAGCTTACCTTGATCTACGATCAACCTTCTCGTTCCAACCACCTTTCAGGTCAGAAGGTTTGATTAGTTCTTCCCTTCGGCCATTGATTGGTACTATTACAGCTTGAATCCAAATTTCTTTTCTATAGATGTGGAAGAAGTACCTACTATGTTTGATAGAACCAAGAAAAACCATTTTTTTTTCCTTACATTAGTACTCTTCGAAACCAAAAGTATAACAAAATTCTCATTCAAACCTATCTCCATATCCTCGTTCCCCTTGATCGAGAGTAAGAACATCACCCAAGATCGGCTTATAGAATCTATAAAGGCAGCAGAACTGAGTCAATAAACGGATGAGTCAACAGCATTTCAGCAGTCCATCTTTGGGACGGATCCCTTGCCAGACACTTCTTCAAAAAATCCTTAGCCTCTTCTGATATATTTTCAGGTATCAGAGGAACTTGTCTCCAAAACACTATATGAAGAATCAAGTCATTCTCGTCCTGGCAATTCTCCCAAGTTGGTTTACCAGTAAACATCTCGATCACCATGCACCCAAGACACCATATATCCAGAGGCGCCTCGTTTTCACTGTACACAATAGATTCCGGCGACATGTAATTTGCAGTGCCCCGAAACGTGAGCGGCCGGCAGAACTCCTCCCTTCCAAACCTTTTAGACAGTCCAAAATCAGCGATCTTAACCCTCCACCTACCATCTTCAGTAGGGAAGAGAAGCATATTACTGAGCTTCAGATCACAGTGGACGAACCCTTCCCGGTGGACAGCATGGAGACCCCTAACAATCATTCTTGTATACCACTGAACTTCACTCTCCGGCGATCCACTCGTCCTGCTAAACATCAAACGCCCAAGACTTCCTCCGGCTGCATACTCAAGAACTAGATTGTAGGCCGAATCGCCATTAGCTTCCTGGGTAGAGTAACCTCCAAAGCAGTAAACAACATCTGGGGAGCATCGAAGGCGTCGAAGAATCGTTTCCTCCATTAGAAGTGAAGAAGAAAGAGAAGAATTTACAGATTTCACAGCAAATTGGCCGCCAAAGGGCCTGCAGTATGCCAAGTGCACATGGGCGAAATTTCCCATGCCAAGAAGACGTCCCTTAACCATTATATTTTCCATGGCTGATTTTCTTTAGCGTACAAAAATAGAGACAAGGTGAGAAGAAGGGCAAGGAAATAGATATGCATGCATTACAAGGAAAACAAAATTACCAGCATTTGCTTCCACGAGGAATTGGAGTGACGTTCGGGTTGGATTTCTTCATCCTAACTAGGGGTTGGGCTCTCCCTTCATCTTGATTCGAAATGGCTTCCATTGATATCCGATGGAAAGTGAACTTAGAAATAAGATCTTTCCGAATATTAAAATTAGATTTAATTTCTAAAAAGTTAAAGAAGAATATTTTATTTTTGACTAGTTATTTTAGTTTTTATTTTTGAGTGTAATTCTATGAAGGTTTCTATATCTTAAAATTAGGAGTCTCTATTTTATTTAGTGTAAATAAACAAATAGCAGATTGATTTAAAAAAAAAGGGAAAAAGAAAAAAAAGAGTTTTCATTCACTAATTTGAAAAAATATAGAGAAAATAATTTCTAAATCAGTTTTATCTTCGTCTATTTCAAAATATTTTAAAATATATATACAAGTCAAATAATTATTTCCTAACCTTTCACTTGAAAATATTAAATAAAATTATCAAAAAAATATTTGATTATTTTAATTTGATAAATGTATCTTACAAATAAATATATTATAATTTTTTTATTAAATAATATGTATTTTTTAAAAATATTCTCTAGGATCCTTAAGTGATAATAAAATCTTTCTAGTTTTTTAATTAATAATGATTTTATATTTTGTATTATATAAATTCACTTATCTTCTCCTTTTTTTAAATAAATTTGAATTAAAAAATTTGTTAGTTGACATTAATAATAAATAAGAAATTTTAAAAATTAAAAATAAAATACTTAAAAATGAATACTTTTGTTACTTGACATCAATCATAAAATTGTTAATTGGTATTATTAACTTGACAAGTAAAAGATCATTTTAGAAAATAATTATTTAACTTATGAAAAAAATGTATATATTTCAAAACATTTTTAAATGCATGAAGATGAGATTGATTTACAAAAAAAAAAAAAATCTATATTTTTTTAAATTAGTGAGTCAAAGCCTTAAAAAAAAAAACAAAAATTGGTAGAAAATAATAAAATTTATTATCTCAAATTTATCTTCCTTTTCTAATCATGTGGGTTTCTGTCTATCAATCTCGTTAATCCAACCAAATTGGTATCAACGCTTCCGTGTATCCAACAATAAAAAACAATTTATTTATTTTTATTTTTTTAGTGATATGATAAATGATAAAAAAAAAATAATAATAATTTTGGATTAGAATTTGTTTCAAAATCTCTAATAATCACAATCCCTAATGGACTCTTAATATAATTTCCCTATCACTAATCCTAACTTCTTTAAAACACCTTCTTACCTTTTAGGTAATTCGTTACCTTAAAAATTATCTTAATTATTCTCTTGAATATACACTTTAAAAATGAGAAGAGTGAAGATAATAAAAATACACTAAAATTTAATTATAAGAAAATAAAGGCCGGAAATTGTATGATTATCTAAAGAAGATGATGAATCTTACCTTATCTTTTTGTTTTGTTTTTAAATATTTTAATATTATAATATTTTTTTAAAGATATTTTAAAATTAATGGACTCTTACGATTAGTTAGGCCAAAATTTTATTTTAAAGGAAAAAAAAATATTTTAGTTTTATTTTAAAAGAGAGAATTTTGTATTTGAGATTTTAAACAGACCATGGAAATTCAAGAGGCCCAACCCACATAAACATTAAGGCATAGCCATAGGTCTAGTTTTTTAGCCCCTTATAATATTGGAGGAATCTCTGAATGGGTTGATTTATTAAATTTAGAGTTTGATTCGTGGGGTTTATTTTTAAAATTTTGTGAAACATTTAATTTTTCTTTAAATGATTTTATATTATAAATATTTTCTAAGAGTTTGTTTGAAGCGCTTTTAACCTAAAACGTGTTTTTGAAAAAAATTTAGGTGTTTGAAAAAATTTAGAAAACACTTTTAAAATTTTGAAAAATTATTGATAGTATTTTCTAAAAAAAATAATTCATATTTTGAAAAAAAAAATGACTTGGGAATTTTTTTATCAATTTAAGGTTATATTTATAATTTAATAAAATATAAAGATTAATTTTATTAAAAAAAAATTAATTGATTAAAAATGATGAAATAACATATTGTGAATTTAATTCTTCCCATGTTTTTATTCAGAAAAATAACATCTTTTAGAGATAAATACTCTTTGCTATTTCAAATAATATGGGTTTTAAAAAAAAAAATTATTATTTTTACAAAAACTAAGTGATGACATTTTTATCAAAATGAGGCAAAAAAAAATTGATGAAGGATTAAATTTCAGATTTTGGATTTTCAAAGACCTTTTTAATAAAATAATCCTTTATAAAATAGGAAATATTTTGACCAATAACAAATAATTTATTTATAATTAGCCAAAATTTTCTTTCATAAGAAAGAATTAGTTTTTAGGATCATATAAACTAGATAAATGGTTAAAAGGCTTTAAAACTTTGGTATTTGATCCCACATCCTTTCAATTGTAATAAAATTATTGTAAAATATATTGGACCATTTGACCATTCAAGAATGTCTTTTCATC